>NC_090179.1:47782940-47857940 GCF_024679245.1 Pseudorasbora parva
AGCAGAAGCTGTGAAGAGTTCAGCTCGGAGTCGATTGAGAAGAAAGAGGGTAAGATTTATTAGATTAGATCCGTTTTTGGTCAGTGTGACTATTTTTCAGGTGCATTTTACGCAGTACATCGCGCAATACTGATTGTCTTTATTGTTTGTTTTTACAGCTGCTACAAGCAAGAAAGAGTGTGTTAGCTGAGGATGAGGTGGGCCTTTGGAAATGCGCTACCATAGACCTGATGTCTGATAAGGAAGACGGCATCGTTCGCGCGGTGTCTGGAT
Source organism: Pseudorasbora parva (assembly GCF_024679245.1). NCBI lineage: Eukaryota > Metazoa > Chordata > Actinopteri > Cypriniformes > Gobionidae > Pseudorasbora > Pseudorasbora parva. The sequence continues at coordinate 47,783,214 of NC_090179.1, forward strand.
GGACTGTTTGACCAGCCAGGAGCTCGCCGAGCTCTGTGCCACGCTGCAATCAAGATTAGAGGCGATTCCAAAGAACAGGGCAATGCACGACAGACGTCTGAAAAATGGACTGAAAACAGACAGAATGGCGCTAGTTACCTACAGCTCTGAAGCGGAAAACAGAGACTTCATGGTGCTGTAGGATTTTGGGCTTCTCGTGAGCTTCCTATTGTTGTGTGGGCAGATTTCAAACGTTTTGCATTTGGTTGTGTGTTTGTGTTTGTTCTAATAAAGCTCTTTCTTTGAATAAACTGCACGTCCCTGGCATATTTTCCTTTCCTCAATCAATGAATGTCCTTGATGGTTATAATAACGTAGTCCATAGGATGACAATGACATGAATATAAAACATAATAGCATATCACATGAATATGAATATATACAATTAAAAAATAATATGCAAATCATAATTTGATATATATGTGTGTAAAATTATTATAATTTGGGGGTTTAAATTTATTAATTTATTACCCAGGTTGACCAATAGTAACAGATCTGCCAACCAATCACGAGGGATATTTCTTGTTTCAATGTAGTAGTTTCAACCAATACTGAGTGAGGAAATTCAAGCCATTCCGGCAAGGCGCCGCCCAGAGCTGCTATTCATATGCTAATTAGAGCCATTAGCGCCGGCGCCAGCATGCCTCCGCAAGCTCCACATACGTCATGGTTCGTTTCCGTCAATATGTGGCACAGACGAACGCGACGTTCACAGGCTGTAAACTGACGTTAATTGTCGAAAATCAGGGAGATTTCCGGCCGTTTACGGGGACGAAAATCCCACTTTTCATGCAGTGCTCGGTTGACACATCCCACAAGGACAATGAGAACTCCACACAGCCACAACAATTGCTCATGGACACACTCCCAGCTGAGCCCTGCCCACAGAGCTCACTACAGACAGACTGTGAAGGATTAGAACTGCTCCAAGATTCAGCACCCAAAGATGACTTTCTTGAAAATGGACAGCAAAGCCAGGACAACATACTTCAACTTCCGATAACACCAGAGCAACAGCCCCTCTCACCAGACATGTCATTCCTCTCTCCAGCATCCCCGCATCTGGGCTTCTCAGAGAAAATGGAGGAACTGATTTTTGTTGGAACCAGACTATAACACTCAATTGCTATGAGCCCCCAAATATCGACCAAAAATCGTCGAGCCCCACAACCACCAAAGCCTGTGGGCCCAGCTCCCCCTCCTCCTGTGAGATTTCTTCGGTCACAACGCCAGGGCCCACACCCTCCTCCATCTGTTGTAGGTAAACCAAAAACATCTGATTCCAGCTCTCAGTGATGTGTTTTGGGTCCCCGCTATGATAACAGTAACTTTATGAAATGTTTACAAAACAAGTGGGAACCCAGTGTGTCTGCCTCTTTCTCTATCTCTGTTCTGTTACGTGAAAGAAAGTCTAAGGCCTTGTCAGGCCGTTTAACAAACCAATATAATCTACTGCCTGTTACCTGTCAAACTGAGACTAATGTGTGTGAAAAAATTAATACTGTTAAGTTAGCACTTTTAAACATCTGTTCACTTAAGAACAAATCATTCCTAGTCAGCGACTTAATAACCACTAACAACCTAGATTTTTTGCTTCTAAATGAAACGTGGCTAGAAGAAAACTGTAGTGCAACAGTCCTCAATGAAGCAGCCTCTCCTAACTTTACTTTTATGAGTGTTTGCAGAGCAGTTAGGAGAGGTGGGGGTGTTGCTGCTCTTTTTAAAGATGTCTTTCAATGTAAGCAAGTGTCATTTGGTGAATATTTGTCTCTAGAATATCTGGGTATTGTGTTAAAAGGTTCTCCACGCATCCTGCTTATCATTGTTTACAGGCCTCCAAAGTACTCTCCAGCCTTTATTGAGGAATTTACAGAACTGTTATTAATAATTTCCTCAGAGTTTGACTGTCTTGCTATTGCTGGGGATTTTAACATTCACATAGATAATATTGAATCCAGTACAACAAAAGAGCTCATGACTGTTCTTAACACTTTTGATTTGACAGCATGTAAATGCACCCACACACAATCGTGGACACACTCTAGATTTACTTATCAGTAAGGGTCTAAACATTTTATCGATTGTTATTAAGGATGTGGCACTGTCTGATCATTTCTGTATTTTCTTTGACATATAAATCTCTCCTGCCATTGAAGCTAGATCTGTCTCTGTCAAAAAGAGATGCTTAAATGAGAACACTAATGTGCTGTTTATGAAGGCTTTATCTCTAAAACCAAGCATATCTGCAGACTCTGTTGATTTTCTCCTTGACTCCTTTAACTCAAAAGTTAAGAGTGTAATGGATGATATTGCCCCTCTGAAAGTCAGGAAAAAGAGTGGCATACAAAAGGCACCATGGAGAAACTCAACAGCAGTTCAAATAATGAAAAGACAATGCAGAAAATCTGAACGAAAGTGGCGGAAGACAAAACTTGTAGTCCATTATAACATCTATAAAGACAGCCTTCATGCTTTCAATGTTGAACTAGGCAAAGCTAGACAGACCTTCTTCTCAAATATTATAAACAAACACATAAACAACACGCGCACTCTTTTTGCTTCTGTAGACAGACTAACAAACCCCCCGAGTCACATTCCCAGAGAAATGCTCTCAGACAGCAAATGCAGTGAGTTTGCTTCCTTCTTTTCAGAGAAAATCAAAAATATCAGAAAGGCGATCAGCACATCCTCTAGTTGCTCTGGGGTCAGTCAGATCAGACCAAACCCTCGGAAAATTACTATGTCTGATTTCGAAACAATTGACGGTAAAATTTTAGAAGACACAGTACAGCATCTTAAAACATCAACCTGCACCCTTGACGCACTCCCCACTTCTTTTTTCAAAAGTGTGTTTAACTGTTTGGAAGCAGATCTCCTTGAAGTGGTGAACTCCTCACTTCTCTATGGGACTTTTCCAACTGCCCTTAAAACTGCAATAGTTAAGCCTCTTCTGAAAAAGAGAAATCTAGATAACTCCATACTGAGCAACTACAGATCAATCTCAAATCTCCCCTTCATAGGCAAAATCATTGAAAAAGTTGTTTTCAATCAACTAAACAAATTCTTAAACTCAAACGGATTCTTTGACAACTTTCAATCTGGTTTCCGACCGCATCACAGCACAGAGACAGCGCTCATAAAGATTATAAATGATATTCGCTTAAATACTGATACAGGCAAAACATCAATTCTGGTTCTACTCGATCTCAGTGCTGCATTCGACACTGTTGACCACAACATACTTCTAGACAGGCTGGAAACTGGGTCGGGCTTTCTGGGATGGTCCTCAAATGGTTCAGGTCATACTTAGAAGGGAGAGGTTATTATGTGAGTATAGGAGACCATAAGTCTGAGTGGACGTCCATGACATGCGGAGTCCCACAAGGGTCAATTCTAGCACCTCTCCTGTTTAACCTGTATATGCTGCCACTGAGCCAAATAATGAAAAAGAACAATATTGCTTACCACAGCTATGCTGACGACACCCAGCTCTACTTAGCACTGTCACCTAATGACTACAGCCCCATTGACTCCCTGTGCAAATGCATGGATGAAGTTAACGACTGGATGCGCCAAAACTATCTTCAGTTAAACAAAGACAAAACTGAAATCACTACATCTGGAAACAAAGATGAAATTCTCAAGGTGAACGCATATCTTGAGGATAAAGGTCTGATAAAAAAAAATCAAGTCAGGAATCTTGGTGTGATTTTGGAGTCAGACCTGAGTTTCAGTAGTCATGTCAAAGCAATAACTAAATCAGCATACTATCATCTGAAAAATATTGCAAGGATTAGATGTTTTGTCTCCAGGCAAGACTTAGAGAAACTGGTTCACACTTTCATCACCAGTAGGGTGGACTATTGTAATGGCCTTCTCACCGGCCTTCCCAAAAAGACCATTAGACAGCTGCAGCTCATACAGAACGCTGCTGCCAGGATTCTGAGCAGAACCAGAAAATATGTGTGATGGGTAGGTTTAGGGGCAGTGTGTGTGTGTGTGTATGTGTGTGTGTGTGTGATGGGTAGGTTTAGGGGCAGTGTGTGTGTGTGTGTGATGGGTAGGTTTAGGAGCAGTGTGTGTGTGTGTGTGTGTGTGTGTGTGTGTGTGCATGAGTGAGTGAGAGTGTGTGTGTGTGTGTGTGTGTGTGTGCGCGCGCGAGAGAGTTTGTGAGTGTGTGTGATTGTGTGTGTGTGGTGTGTGTGTCTGAGTTTCTGTGTATGTGCATTTGTGTATGTGCATTTGTGTGTGTGTTTGTGTGTGTGCGCGCGCCCGTTTGTGTGTGAGTGAGCGTGTGTGTGTGGGTGTGTGACAGTGTGTGTATGTGTGTGTAAGAGAGTGTGTGTGAGTGTGTGTGAGTCAGAGTTTGAACTAGAGATGGGAGATTTGGCCTAGAATCAGGGGCGTAGCAAACTTTTCAAAAGTGGATGGATGTGGTTTGTTTGTTAACGATGAATAAAATAACAGAAGGATACAAAACGAATAACACACAATAAAGTGACCAGATTCCTGAAGTGGAAACCGCGGACATTTCCTATTCGAGTGGTCCAAATACTACTGAAAATCTAATTTGTTATTATCTATTAACTGAAAAACAGGGACAATATATGTTTGAATGTTTTTTGGTGTTGTGGGCTCCCTATATTATTATTAACATTAATAATCTTTATGATTTAGTTTGATTATGATGATTTTTGATGATGCGCTGCAGTCAGTTGCAGCTCGTGGCTCTAAGTTTCACGGGTAGATTGCGTCATCAACACACATTATCGCAATAGTGCAATAGAAGTAAAATCTCTATCGTAGGCTAATTTTGTATTGTTTATACTGCATATTATTCATATTGCCCATTACTAGTTTGTACACATCTCCATGGTTTATTGAACTGTTAGGCCGGTTTCACACTGCACGCGTTATCAGGGCGTAAGCAGCCAGTGTTTTTTTCGGCGCCCATGTTAACAGATTAGAGCATTCACACCGCACGCAGAGGCGTCGCAGGAGCAGAGCAGAAGAGGCAGTGCCACGATCGTTTCAGAGCAGAGTCTATAGGCTCCCCGGCCTGAGTCGGGCGGTGGGGGTATGTGGCAAGGGGGGCGTGGTTTAGCGAGGTCGGCAGCGGGAGAGAGAGCCGCGGGACAAGCGGTAAGTGAGTGGGTTGGAAGCAGATTAATAACACCTGTTTCTCGTTCCAGTAATGAGCGCGGAGAGGGTATAAAACATCGGTGGAACCGGAGATCGAGGAGAGAGAGAGAGATCGGACGGTTGATGCCAAACCCCCACAGAGACTGAGTAACCGGAAGCCGGAAGTGCCGACCCGGAAGTGATCGTGTGATCGTGTTTATGTGAATCCACACCTTAGTGTGTGTTTTGAGTTATTGAGAAAATAAAGAGAATAGCATCAACCGTCCCCCCCCCCCATTTCTGGAGAGGAAGTCGGCCACAGCCATCTGAGCACCCGGCCTGTGGACCACCTGGAACTTAAAAGGCTGAAGAGCTAGATACCAACGGGTGATCCGCGCGTTGGTATCCTTCATGCGGTGGAGCCATTGGAGAGGAGCGTGGTCCGAACAGAGGGTGAACTCCCGCCCCAGAAGGTAGTAGCGGAGGGTGAGAACGGCCCACCTGATGGCAAGGCACTCCTTTTCGATGGTGCTGTACTTAGCCTCTCTCTTCGAGAGCTTACGGCTAATGTACAGCACCGGCCGCTCTCCCCCCTCCACCTCCTGAGCCAGGACTGCGCCCAGCCCCCTGTCCGACGCGCCAGTCTGCAACAGAAAAGGGAGAGAAAAGTCAGGGGAGTGTAAAAGCGGCCCGCCACATAGAGCAGCCTTAACTCGGGTGAAGGCCTGCTGGCACGGCTCCGTCCATTGGACCGTATCTGGTAGCCCCTTTCTAGTAAGGTCAGTCAGAGGGCTGGTGAGGTCCGAATAATTTGGTATAAACCGTCTATAATATCCCGCCAGCCCCAAGAACTGCCTTACCTCCTTTTTGGTCTTGGGTCTCGGACAGGTTGCAATTGCGGCGGTCTTATCAATTTGGGGACGCACCTGCCCATGACCCAAGTGGAAGCCCAGATACCTTACCTCCACCCGCCCAATTGCACACTTCTTCGGATTGGCCGTGAGCCCCGCTCCCCTCAGCGACTTCAAGACCGCCCTGACATGCTGCACATGCCGCTGCCAATCGTGACTGTAAATCACGATATCGTCCAGGTAGGCAGCAGCATATGCGGCATGGGGACGCAAAATCCTGTCCATGAGGCGCTGAAAGGTAGCGGGTGCCCCGAACAAGCCGAAGGGAAGCGTGACGAATTGGTGCAATCCAAACGGCGTGGTGAAGGCTGTCTTTTCTTTGGACAATGGAGACAAGGGGATCTGCCAATAGCCCTTCGTTAAGTCCAATGTCGAATAAAATCGAGCCGTGCCCAGCCGATCAAGCAACTCGTCAACCCGCGGCATTGGATACGCGTCGAATTTCGACACTGCGTTCACCTTGCGGTAGTCGACACAGAACCTGACCGAGCCATCGGTTTTAGGGACCAAAACGATCGGGCTCGCCCAGTCACTGTTGGACTCCTCTATTACTCCCATATCGAGCATTGCCCCTAATTCTTCCTGAACTACTTTTTTCTTGTGTTCAGGTAAGCGATACGGCCGGCTGCGAACTACCGGGTCGGCACTTCCGGAACACTCTTCGCAGAGATGTTGCGGAGAGCCACTGCTTCCGGATATCGTGTTGCGTAGTCCACGATAACTAGCGCAAAACGATCCCCGCGTGCGGATCGCTCTAATGGCCCGATGAGGTCCATCGCAATTCTCTCGAAGGGGACCTGCATTAATGGAAGGGGGCGCAATGGCGCTTTTGGGGCGGCCAGTGGATTCACGAACTGACATTCAGGACAAGACGCGCACCACCTGCGCACATTGTCGTGAATGCCTGGCCAAAAAAATCGGGTCATTAAAGGATTCAGCGTGGCCGCCTGTCCCAGGTGGCCCGCCATTGGGTTAGAGTGAGCCGCCTGGAAAAGCATTTCCCGGCGGCTCTTTGGTACTAACAACTGGGTTGTATCCACTTTTGTCTGAGCGTCTTGGGTCACTCGATACAACCTGTCCTTAATTATGGCAAAATAAGGATACGTGACGGGCAATGCGGGTTGAAGGGACTGACCGTCGATAGTGCGGACCTGCTGGAAAGCATGTTTTAGGGTCTCGTCTTGAGACTGCTCCAGAGGGAAGTCATCGCGGTCCGAGAGAATCAGTCTCTCGACCCCGCTCGGTTCCTCTGAAGCAGTTCCCGAGGGCCCCGTATCAGTCTCGCCAACCTGCACACGCACCGCCCCGTTCCTAGCCTTGTTCTCCCAAGCGGCATCCGCGCATAACGACCCCAATAACGCCGGAAAGGCGGGCCAATTCGTCCCCAGAATTAGCGGATGCCGGAGGTGGGGACTAACCGCCACCTCAACACTATGATTTTCTCCCCTAAACTGTATCGTGACTGGGACAATCGGATATTCCACCACATCCCCGTGCACACACCGCACCTTAACCATGCGGCTTGTATCCAATGCCCCAGGCTGCATCAGGCTTTGATGGATCGAGGTTTGGTTACATCCTGAATCCACCAAGGCCTGATATGTACCCCCCTTGATACTCACAGGAATTTGGTACTCTCCTGCTTGATCAGGGGTGGTCCGCTGGAAGTCCGGGACCCGGATCATTGTCCCGATGTCCATCATCGGACATCGGTCCACAAAATGGTCCGGGTCGCCGCACCGCCAGCAGGCCAGCCCAGGCCTGCCCGCCGCCCCTGCGGCGGGGAGTGGGTTGGAATATGAGCGCGGAGGGGGGGTGGAACCGGAAACGTTATCCCCGCCCGACCCCAGCAGCCCCGCCCCCCTGGGCGGGGCCCTCGAACTCCCGTACTGCCCTGGGCCCATTCCACCCCGGCCTCTGGGGGGAATGCGAGGGGGCCCTGGAGGGCGGGACCTAGGGAGAGGGACAGGGCGAGAAGGAGAGACAGAGGGGGGAGAGAGAGAGGGAGAGGTTAGTAGGGGCTCGCCGACCCCCGGGCACGCCACCAGATGGTCCTCCGCCAGGTTGATGGCCGTCGTCAGTGACGTGGGCCGGTGGCACTGGACCCACTCGGCGGTCTTCTTGGGTAGCCGAGCGATAAACTGCTCCAGTACCACCAGATGGACGATGTGGTCCACGTCGCTTCCACCGGCCAATAGCCATTTGCGGCACGCGTCCCGGAGCTGTTGGGCCATCGCGAAGGATCGGCCGGCCTCACCCCACTCCAGCGAGCGGAACCGCTGACGATGCTGCTCGGGGGTCCGGCCGACCCGCTGGATGATGGCCCTCTTCAGGTCTTCATAATCCAGGAGGTTCGCCACCGGCAGTTGTTGGGCGGCCGCCTGGGCTTCTCCAGTGAGCAGTGGTATGAGGCGCACCGGCCACTGTGCCCGGGGCCACCCGCAGGCCTCCGCTGCCTTCTGAAAGAGGTCGATGAAGGCCTCGGGATCGTCCTGTGGCCCCATCTTGTGTAGGGGCACGTGGACCGGTGCGCTGGCGAGCCCGGCGGCTTCGGTGCGAACCTCCCGGTCTATCCAGCTCCGGAACCTCTCGCGGTCCTCTTGCTGGCCGCGGACGATGGCCTCGAAGCGGTGCTCCTGGTCCGCCCGCAGGTCCAGCATGGACTGGTGTTGTTCCTGGTGGAGGGCCGCGAGAGAGGTGATGATGTCCGCAAACGGCGAGGCGGAGGGCGTTGGTGTTGTCATGGCGGCGGCGCGGTCCTACTTCCTTCCCGGGTTTCGGCACCACTGTAACAAAGTTCGATATAATGAGGAAGGAAGAGGACACGGGGGTCGGCTGGACGGTTGATGCTATTCTCTTTATTTTCTCAATAACTCAAAACACACACTAAGGTGTGGATTCACATAAACACGATCACACGATCACTTCCGGGTCGGCACTTCCGGCTTCCGGTTACTCAGTCTCTGTGGGGGTTTGGCATCAACCGTCCGATCTCTCTCTCTCCTCGATCTCCGGTTCCACCGATGTTTTATACCCTCTCCGCGCTCATTACTGGAACGAGAGACAGGTGTTATTAATCTGCTTCCAACCCACTCACTTACCGCTTGTCCCGCGGCTCTCTCTCCCGCTGCCGACCTCGCTGAACCACGCCCCCCTTGCCACACGCGCGAGACACAACTTTCCAAAGACTCATCAATATTATTTTACTTTCAAAATATTGCAAATCGCGTTCTAATCGCAATACAAATGCCTTACAGTGGGGGCAAATGCGGTCAGAGATGATGTTTTCTGTCTGACCGTCAATCCGAGATGTTTCAGTCGGTCTGAGATGATATTAGGGCTTCCAAATTTTGCAAAAATGTTGATGGATTGGTGATGGACACTATTATCAGCTATTATCATATTTCTTTTACAACATCAGCAAAAGTCGTCAGAAGCCATTGGAACATCTTCCTCTAAATCACAAATACAACTCAAAAGAAGTGCTGTCTCAGATGTTTCTCCACTCTGCAATCGTCATCTCCTTCATCGCTCTGATTGGTTTTAGGTCTATCCAATTGCGCCCAGAGGTGCAGGGTGCAGTTATGTTCTTGAGGACATTAAATTGTTCCTCAGGTCAACAAAAAATAAAAGGGGTGTAAAAATGCAAGAATATTTTCCGGACTTGAAACAATTTGTTGACAAAGCAAAACGTTGGATGGCTAGTGACTCCTTTACCAACAAAGAAGTGTATAGATTGAAGAAAATTGTGAGGAATATAAATAGCACCCTTAATAATGATGGTGTATAAAATTAAGAAGAGAGGAATTTTCTTTGACATTTTTTTCACCATGAGTGAGGTACATATTGCGTCTATGAATGTTAATGGTGCAAATAATTCTAGAAAAAGAGCACAGATTTTTGAAGAAATTGAACAGAAAAACATAGCTTTTCTACAAGAAACTCATAGTAGTGAAGATAATGTGGTTGATTGGATGAAGGGATTTAGTGGAGTTTCTGTGTTAAGTCATTATTCAAATGTGAGTGAGGGAGTTGCCATTTTATTTAGTAAGAATTTTAAACCAATTTCATATGATGTGGAGGAAATTGTGAGAGGTAAAATGTTAAAAGTCAGAGCTGTGTATGAACATTTTGTGTTTGTTTTTATCTGTGTGTATACTCCAACTGCACCTATAGAGAGAGGTTACTGTTTTTAGATACTCTTTGTTTATTTTTGGGTGGTGACTTTAATTGTACTGAGTTTGATATAGACAGGAATCATGTTGAACCCCATATGGTTTCACGTAAACAATCAATCAATCAATCAATCAATCAATCAATCAATCAATCAATCAATCAATCAATCAATCAAATCAATCAACTTTATTTATATAGCGCTTTTACAATCACGATTGTGTCAAAGCAGCTTCACAGTGTCAAACAGGATAATATTGCGGCAAAATTAGATTTGGCTGTACAGTCGTACTGGAGAAAACAGTGATGTTATCAGATTATTTTAATTTATCATATAGCGACAATGTTGGCAGATCAGTATTCAATATGAAATTTCAGGGTTTCAGAACGCTTAATTCACCTTATTGAGAAGTATGATTTATGTGACATTTGGAGAGTTATGAATGGTAATGAAAAACAATATACATGGGCTCATGTACGTGATAATTATATGTCATTGGCTAGGTTAGACAGATTTTATGTTTTTAAACATCATTTGAATGTGTTTAACAAATGTTTTATCACACCTCTGTCTTTTACTGATCATCATATGGTCAGCTGTAAATGTATTCTAAGTTCAGTGAAATCTAAAAGTGCATATTGGCATTTTAATACGAGTCTTTTAAATTCTAAATTATTTATTGAATCTTTTAAAAAAAAATTGGAAGGGTTTTAAGGATAAGAAATCTACTTTTAAATCAATACAACAATGGTGGGATTACGGCAAGGTGCAGATAAGACAGTTCACACAACAATACACTCAACATGTCAAAAGAATTGAATCGTTCTTTAGAAATGCTTGAGAAACAATTGACGGAGTTACAAAAAAATTCTCAAACCTCAAATTATAGTAATTTTAGGGAAACCTTTTTTAGAAAAAAAAAATGAACTTAAGGAGCTGTTAGAGCATAAAGCACAAGGGGCATTAGTTTGTGCTCATTTTTTAAATATTGATCAGATGGATGCATCATCCAAGTATTTCTTTGGTCATGAGAAGAACGGGCAGAAACGTTTAATTCATGCTCTGCGTTCTGAGGATGGTACTTTGTTATCTAATCCCAGACAGATTCGTGAGGTAGCAATTCGGTTTTATCAGTCCCTGTACAGAAGTGAAATTAAGCCGGAAGGGGGGGAAAAATCTCCTTTTTTAGATGATCTACCAAAGATCTCAGAAGAGTCCAATGTAGAACTGGATTGTAGCCTAACTCTATGAGAGCTCCATAAAGCACTCCAAGACATGGAGTCTGGAAAGGCTCCTGGTGTGGATGGGCTTCCAGTGGATTTTCTGAAAGGGTTTTGGTCGGAGATAGGGTGTGACCTGCTGGAGGTGTTCAATGAGAGCTTGCTAAAGGGTGGGTTGCCGTTGAGCTGCCAAAGGGCAGTGGTTACTCTTCTTCCGAAAAAAGGTGATCTCACTGAGATTAAGAACTGGAGGCCGGTATCCCTTCTGTGCAGTGATTACAAATTACTTTCTAAAACTTTGGCTAACAGATTGACTAAGGTAATGGGACAGGTGATCCATCTAGATCAATCTTATTGCATACATAGCAGGTCAATCTTTGGCAATATTTCTTTAATTAGAGATATTATACAGGTTTCCAAATTATTTAATATCAATTGTGGTTTGTTGTCTTTAGACCAAGAGAAAGCGTTTGATCGGGTGGAGCATGCTTATTTATGGAATGTTTTAAAAGCTTTTGGTTTTAAGGGGAAGTTTTTAAACATGATTGAAAATTCTTTATAGTGACATTGGCCCTCATTTATCAATCTTGGATAGAAACTGGTGTATATGTTGGCGTAAGATTATGCTTACACTCCTCTCACCGCCTGATTTATGAAGCTGTGCGCACCTCTGCAGTCCAGGTGTACGCAATACCTGCCCTTGATAAATGCCGCGGCTGAAAACGATCGTCATTAGAATAACAGGCCCCTATATATTCAAGTCTCCGCCTCCCGCACGCCCTTATTTTACGCCATGGACACATGGAAGACGGCAAAGAAGCGAAACTTCTCCGACGTGGAGATCGGGCGCGCTCAATCATCTCACTAGTCCACTAGTCAGGGCACTGATTAGGACATAAGTCAATGGGCTGACTCCCTGATCAGTGCCCTGACTACTGAACTCGTGAGATGATTGAGACGCGCCCATCGAGACCATCACCAGGGAAGTGGGAAAAAAAACGAAATTGTTTTATTTAAGAGTATAAAGAGTGGGAATAAAGGCGCTCACAAAAACAAAATATGGACCCAAATAACGAGTACTGTTAATAGTGTGGGGGTTGAGAAGCGCACTCCAGCAGTTTAAAGCTGTTTGGATGATAAATTACCATCACAATGCATTATTTTACAGCACGTTTTGAAACAATTAGCATTTAATTTCGTATCACGTTACATGTATTGGGGTGTACGACAGTGATGATGATGTGATGTGGAGTACCATTCATTCACATTAATAATTACATGACAATTTGTAAGATTCTTCTTATTATTATTTGTATTCTTATTATTCTTATTCTTATTATTCTTAATGACGCTTGTTATTTAGAAGAAGAATGTCGTTTTTATTGATTACATTATTATTTAAAAGAAGAAGGTCATTTTTATTATTTTGTCAGTCTGAATTATTTTAGTTCCAGTCCGTGCGCAGCTGCCGGGCCAGGCGGGCCTGAAACGTCAGATAAAGCGCACAGGCTCGCGACTGGAGGAATACATATGCCTACAAATCAAACGCTTTGGTAAAGTCACACAAATTAAACATTGATGTTCATGTTGCACAAAAATAAACACTGAATGTTGTTGTGGTTTTTAACAGTGGGTCATAATATAGCATATCTTGTCAGTGCGTTTTGTGGTGTTAGGAATTGTTTTTCTGCACATTTTCGCACTAACTCAAACGTGCGTACACCACCTCCTGAGCTGGCGTAGGATTTGAGCGTGCCGTACGCCAACGTCCATATTGATAAATCTCAAAGTCACCGTGGGTTTGGGTGTACGCAAGGTGTGCGCTGGAAATTTGGTGTACGCACTTTTGATAAATGAGGGCCATTAAGAGTTTTGTTAAGATAAATGGTGGCTTATCCTCTCCATTCAAGGTCAATAGAGATATTAGGCAAGGATGCTCATTATCAGGAATGTTATATTCTATTGCTATTGAACCACTTCTACAAGCAATCAGGAAGAATATAGATGGTGTTAGGATACCATCTTGTGATGTTAATGTTTGCTTATCAGCTTATGCCGATGATCTTATAGTAATGATTAATAAACAAAATGACATACATGTTTTATCTAGACTGATAGAAGACTTTGGAAAATGGTCTTCTGCAAAAATAAGTTGGAAAAAAAGTGAAGCTTTTTATTAGGGGACTGGAATGAAGGGAGACCAATTCTTCCTGAAGGTTTGTGTTGGAATAAGTGGGGTTTGAAATATCTTGGAGTTTTTTTGGGGAGATGATGATGTTGTACAAAATAATTGGGATGGGGTTTTGTAAAAAGTTAAAGGTGGTTTAGACAAATGGAGATGGATTCTACCAAACTTGTCTTATAGGGGAAGAACACTTATTGTAAATAATTTGGTGGCTTCACTTTAATGGCATAAATTGGTTTGTATCGATCCTCCTGTGAAGTTGATAGCTGAGATTCAAGCAGTGTTTGTTGACTTTTTTTGGGACAAGCTCCATTGGATTCCTTAGAGTATTTTATATTTACCCAAGGAAGAAGGGAGACAAGGACTGGTTCATATCCAGAGCAGAATTGCAGCTTTTCGGCTGCTTTTCTTACAAAGACCTCTTGATGGACCTATAAATGTAAGCTGGAGGGCGATTGGTTGTGCTTTATTTAGGACTGTGGGAAACCTTGGACTGGATAAACCTTTATTTTTAATGGACCCTAAGTGCCTGGATCTTTCAAAGTTGTCATCTTTTTATCAGCATGTTTTCAAGATTTGGAGTTTTTTTCATGTTCAGAGGAATGAAAATTGTCATTCCATTTTTTGGCTGCTTAATGAACCTTTGATCTTTAAGGCAAGACTGGATCTTACCGAGTCAATTTTTTTACCAGGATTCAGTAATCTATTAAAAAACTCAGGAGTTTGTACTTTAAATCAGTTACTGTGTATAGCTGGGCCTCATTTTAAGAATGTGGAAGCTGTAAAGGAAAAATTGGGAATCAGATCTGTTCGTTTTGTGACTAGATATCTGACTAAGTTGAAAGAAGTGTTTACGGATAAAGAAAAAATGATGTTAGAGGACTTTTTTAGGGACAAATATCCCTGATTACGAAGATCCTTTTCCTTGTTTAATAATTCAACCAAAGTTTGAAGAGTATTCAGGCTTTTTCTTTCAACAAAAGTTTTCGTCTATTGATTTTTTTTTTCATGTGTGGGGAAGGATTTGTATAAAAGGTGTGTGCTCATTCTCAATAAAAAGACACTTGATAAGAGAGTTGATACCCCTTGGCGTTCTGTTTTAAAAGTAGGTGATGATGTAAGACCTGAGTGGAGAGTGTTGTACAAGCCACCATTATCAAAAAGAACAGGGGATTTGCAGTGGAGAATCCTTCACGGTGTTATTGCGGTGAATTCTTTTGTGTCAACTTTGGATTCTGATAATAATGCGGGTTGTCCATTTTGTCCTCAAAAAGAGACTGTTTTTCATGCTTTTATGCAGTGTTCCAGACTTGATCCGTTGATTGAAGTGGTGAAGGAATTGTGTACCAAATTTAATGTATGTTTTTATCCTGAAACTTTCATTTTTGGTTTTAAATATGTACAAAAAAAGTGTGTTATCTTTCAATTATTGAATTTTATTCTTGGGCAAGCTAAAATGGCGATCTACATGAGTAGAAAGAGTAAAAGTGAACAAAGAAGCAATGATGATGTTGTTGATATTTTTTAGTCTTTACTTAAAGCAAGAATTCGGATTGATTTTAGATATTACAAGGCTATGTGTGACCTTTCTACTTTTGATTTGAAATGGTGTATTTGTGATGCTTTGTGTACAGTTGTTGAAGATGAATTATTTTTTTGTGTTTAATTTTGTGTGAAAAAGGGGAATGTAAAACAAAAAACAAAGAATCCCATAAATTGTGATGAAACTCTCTCTCTCTCTCTCTCTCTCTCTCTCTCAGAGCTTAACTTTGAGAGCTGATCAAGCATATTCATTACACACACACACACACACACACACACACACACACACAGATAATTGTTCTCAGTGTTACTTACGCAGCTGATCTAGTTGCTGTAACCACACACACACACACACACACACACACACAATATTACAGCACAGTAGAGCTACACACACACACACACACACACACACACACAATATTACAGCACAGTAGAGCTACACACACACACACACACACACACACACACACACACACACACACAGATAATTGTTCTCAGTGTTACTTACGCAGCTGATCTAGTTGCTGTAACCACACACACACACACACACACACACACACACACACACACTATTGTTCTCAGTGTTACTTACGCAGCGTATCTAGTTGCTGTAACCACAGGCAGCAGCTTCTGAAGAACTTCATCTCCTGTGTTTACTCTGTCACTGTTTGAACATAAAAAGATAAAAAATAAGTGAATTATTAATGATGATAATAAAAATAATAATTAATATCAGAGGTGAATAATGGTCAGGCCTCATCCGTTTGGGAAGGTGTTTATACACAAATCCGCCGTGAACTCTATGGGCGCCGCCATCTTGCCTGCCGCCATTACTGTGTGCCTGTGAAGTGACAGTGTGACACTTGCCGGCGCCCTCTAGTGACATTTCAATGAAAGCGGATCCTGCTCATGAAATGAAATGTCTGGTGAAAGGGAACATTGGGTATATGATGTCAGGCAGTGGCCAAAACTCAGCAGCAAGGCACGCAGTAATGGTGGTGCTGCTTTACTTCAGTGTTTTTGCCGGATGTGTGTATACTAAACACGCAGACTGGGTTCCGGCGTGATGAGACGTCATGCTCGGCCAGATTCGCCTGGAACTCGAGCTTCTTCGGTTGCGGAGCCGCACGCAGTTACAAAATTTGCCGTGCACACCGCCAAGCGAAATGGGGTCTCGTGTGGAGTTTAAACAAGGCTTAAAGCTACACTGAAGTTGGCCGTTTGATAAATGCAAGTTAATTCTTCAGTTCAATCTGTGTGTGCTAAAGGCTCATACGTTCCTGTAGAGATAGCAATAAACATTCTCCTTTTTGACCAAATAAATGAAAAGCATATCATCGATGTCTTCTCTCTTGCTGTCTCACCTAAAATCTCACCTAGCTTTCCTCAGAGATGGTCAAGTCAAGTTCAGTTTCTGCATGATTACATGATATAACCATTTTTTTAATACTGTATCCTAAATTGTGGATAATATCATATGATGAAGTAAATTTCTGGAGTGTTAACGATTAAAAGAAAAAACAACAAAAGAACCATACAGAACTGAAAACCGTGAGCCTAAAACCGTGATACGAACCGAACCGTGGGTTTGGTGAACCGTGCCGCCCTTCACTGTAAAAAACTAATTATTGAAGAATTGTGGAAACTGACAATTAAATATTGACTCAACAAATTGCTTTCAAATAATTATCCTCGAACAAAAAGTTGCATTGGGGTAATTTTAGCTTATGGTGTAAAGGTAAAATAAAAAAAATAGATTAACTGAACATATTAAATTGTGTTTAATCAATTCATCAAGTAAAAGTGAAATATCTGTGTTTGCCGAACAAGCCTTGCGGAGAAAAAAACGCATGCGCAAACCAGACATGTGCATCCACCTGAGAGACACCGCTGGATCCAACGCGGATTCAAATGTGTGCGGGAGAGTGAGGAGACGCTGAAGTACGACCACAGAAGTTCAGACATCATTTCCAAACTGATTGTTCTTCATTTATGTTATGGTGAGTACTGAAATATGTATTTATTAAGTCTTGTTTACGTTAAACCGAGTGCAGGTCTCAATGTTTCAGCATAAAACCATAAAACATGGGCATTAATGTTACACTACTGCGGCCATTACACTAGCAGGTTAAACGAATGAACGACTCTCCGAATGTTTTACTCGAGGAGGACATAGTATATTGTAATGTCTGAAAAATGACAGACAAGGGAAGCTCTATTTCTGAATTTTAATCAGATTGAAGATGAAGACTGTCCCGCCGACCCACCGAACTTACTTTGTTAACCCCATCACTGCCGGTGCAAAACAAACGGCAATTTCACAATGAAGAGTCTGTGCGCTACAATATTTTCCATAGCCTACATAACATTGTATTTTTCAGAATAACAGTGTTCACGCCTTTAGCCTTTCATAAACTAATTTAGCCCGATACTAATATCTCATTTACTATTTATTGAACTAAATAACTTTATCAAACTATATTGTGATTGTGTTAAATGTATGAGACAGTAGGTATGCGAGAAGCTTGTTGGTTCTAATATTTCGAGTAAGCATGCTTGAGCTTCCTTGATCAA
Source organism: Pseudorasbora parva (assembly GCF_024679245.1). Lineage (NCBI taxonomy): Eukaryota > Metazoa > Chordata > Actinopteri > Cypriniformes > Gobionidae > Pseudorasbora > Pseudorasbora parva. Next base: position 47,800,983 of record NC_090179.1, read on the forward strand.
ATTCCTTCCTTGTAAGCTGACCAGTAGGGTTGTGACAATACAGGGTTAGTTCACCACAAAATGAAAATGATGTCATTAATTACACACCCTCATGCCGATCCAGATTCGAGTCTCTTTCGGATTGTACCACAGACAAATAAAACATATTATAGTCTTCAGATAATATAGCGAGAACATGGGGAATGAAGATGTTCTGTATTGTTCTGTATTTATTATTATTTATTTATTATTATTATCTATTTTACAGAGTTCAGAGGCGTTGGAGCATCACAAAGTTGGAATGAAAATGGGAATTCTTGAAGTGGTGAGCAGCAACAGTTCCACTTCAAGATCCGTCTCCGATGTGCCGTCATGATTGACAGCTGAGATCGACGTCTTCTCTGAGTGAAGTCACTGAGGCACTAACAGACTTTTTTGGGGGATTTTTGGGAGCAGATTGGAGCTTTAGCTTTAATTTCTACATTTCCGTAACTGTTTATTTCACACCAACATAATGAATTGTTCTGCATCTGTGAGAGTGTGGGCGGGCTTTTGATATCGTGACTGTACTTCCTGCTCTACTGCGCAGACTCGGTCCCAAGATGTCCGCGCCGTGCAGGCCGCCTGAAAGCTTCAAATCGTCCAAGCGGAAACGGATGATGTCTCGTCGTCCATATTTTTTTACGGTCTATGGTGCATTCATTGTCCTCTTTGGCATGCTCAAATATTTGTAATTATACCATGGTCTATTTTAATACTCGATTCTGATTGGCTGGAAGGTGTGCAGTAAAACCGTTTAATGCACAGGTAGATCCAGTCAGTTTGATTACAGTTCGAAATTAATCCGCCACTATAAACACTGGTAACCATAGTAACGATATGTTATGATGTTATGACAGATATGTTTCCATATCTATGGCAACATTAAGTGACATGAGACATGAGGTGACACACAGAAGCCAATGGCACGTCACTATGCGCAGATAATGTATCTATGATGCGTGTATTGGCACATCCGTGGCACATGCGGTCTTCATTGTCATGTCACTGACATTATCGTGACTGACACTGACATGACACCGAGTTGCGGAACATGTCGCCGTGTGTCGTGCGTTTTTTACAGTCTATGATGGTCGTGACGCATACACTGACAGACTCGAACACCTATACTGACGTGACACAAAATCCTAAATAAATAGCCTAATTGTGTTGTATTTTAGATGTCAATAAAACGCATTAAAGTCAGTAATATATTTTTTAAACATGTTATTTGTGTCACGTCTGTATTTGATTGGCATGTACCACTGAATGTTTTGTAATAGCCTACGTCACCCATTCTAGGAAAAACACAAAATAAATCGGGTCATTACGACTACAAATAAGGCATTAACAGTCGCGTCCGTTACTGTAAAACTTTATTTTTGCGTGACATGCTGACCGTAGCCCTACGGCATGCTGACATCAGCCCTACGGCATACTGACATTAGCCCTACGGCATACTGACATTAGCCCCACGGCATGCTGACATCAGCCCTACGGCATACTGACATTAGCCCTACGGCATGCTGACATCAGCCCTACGGCATACTGACATTAGCCCTACGGCATACTGACATTAGCCCTACGGCATGCTGACATTAGCCCTACGGCATGCTGACATTAGCCCTACGGCATACTGACATTAGCCCTACGGCATACTGACATTAGCCCTACGGCATACTGACATTAGCCCTACGGCATGCTGACATTAGCCCTACGGCATACTGACATCAGCCCTACGGCATACTGACATCAGCCCTACGGCATGCTGACATTAGCCCTACGGCATGCTGACATTAGCCCTACGGCATACTGACATTAGCCCTACGGCATACTGACATTAGCCCTACGGCATGCTGACATCAGCCCTACGGCATACTGACATTAGCCCTACGGCATACTGACATTAGCCCTACGGCATGCTGACATTAGCCCTACGGCATGCTGACATTAGCCCTACGGCATGCTGACATTAGCCCTATGCCATGCTGACATTAGCCCTACGGCATGCTGACATTAGCCCCACGGCATGCTGACATTAGCCCTACGGCATGCTGACATTAGCCCTACGGCATGCTGACATTAGCCCTATGCCATGCTGACATTAGCCCAACGGCATGCTGACATTAGCCCTACTGCATGCTGACATTAGCCCTACGGCATGCTGACATTGCCCCTACGGCATGCTGACATTAGCCCTACGGCATGCTGACATTAGCCCAACGGCATGCTGACATTAGCCCAACGGCATGCTGACATTAGCCCAACGGCATGCTGACATTAGCCCAACGGCATGCTGACATTAGCCCAACGGCATGCTGACATTAGCCCTACGGCATGCTGACATTAGCCCTACGGCATTCTGACATTAGCCCTACGGCATGCTGACATTAGCCCTACGGCATGCTGACATTAGCCCTACGGCATGCTGACATTGCCCCTACGGCATGCTGACATTAGCCCTACGGCATGCTGACATTAGCCCTACGGCATTCTGACATTAGCCCTACGGCATTCTGACATTAGCCCTACGGCATACTGACATTAGCCCTACGACATACTGACATTAGCCCTACGGCATTCTGACATTAGCCCTACGGCATGCTGACATTAGCCCTACGGCATTCTGACATTAGCCCTACGGCATGCTGACATTAGCCCTACGGCATGCTGACATTGCCCCTACGGCATGCTGACATTAGCCCTACGGCATGCTGACATTAGCCCTACGGCATTCTGACATTAGCCCTACGGCATTCTGACATTAGCCCTACGGCATACTGACATTAGCCCTACGACATACTGACATTAGCCCTACGGCATTCTGACATTAGCCCTACGGCATGCTGACATTAGCCCTACGGCATACTGACATTAGCCCTACGACATACTGACATTAGCCCTACGGCATTCTGACATTAGCCCTACGGCATTCTGACATTAGCCCTACGGCATACTGACATTAGCTCTACGGCATTCTGACATTAGCCCTACGGCATTCTGACATTAGCCCTACGGCATACTGACATTAGCTCTACGGCATACTGACATCTGAGATCTAGAACCTCAACAAGCAAGCGAAACATTTTACCTCCAAGCCTAATAAACCTGAAAAACTCCATGTCTAATTTCACGAAAACAATCACCAAAAACGAAACTTCCAACTGTTTTATTTTTTTATATTTTATTAGCCTATTACTGAATTTAATGCATTAAATGTAGGCTAATGTGTCTTTAGTAGCCTATGTGGTTAAAGACGGGGGGGTTTATTTCACACTGGGCTACATAATGATGATTCGTTCAAATAAAGATTGCCTTGTCATTCATAAATAATTTTAATAAATCCATTAAATAATCATTAAGTTATGTTCGCTATGCTTAAGCAATGAGGGGATCTTCAGACTGACAAGAAGAGATCGTGAACGTCTCTCTCTCTCTCTCTCTCTCTCTCTCTCTCTCTCTCTCTCTCTAATAAATGTGATAATTTGTTCATATAAAAACATTCCGATGGCTGTAGCCACAATGCCCGTCTGTGCATCTGGCAAACAGCCCGATGCCTCTCGCTTCTCCTGAGGTGCTTATCAGATCATGTGAATACGATTAATGGCCGGACAAAGGCACCACGATGTCTGGAGACCACCCTTTGATCTCCCTTGGGAGACATCAAGCAGGCCCCGTAGTGACTTTTATTGCCTGCACGATACCCGACACCTCACACACACACACACACACACACACACACACACACACACACACACACACACAGGGTCCACCAAGTATCAAAGGAATGTATGATTAAAAGTCACCCCAAAAATGTATTAAATGAATGCTTTTCTGCTTAAAGCGTTTTTATATGTGTCTGAAATAATTAGGAGAAATTATATGAATAACTCAAGCTGTGTAGACCACCAGACAGTGGAAAGCCTCTATTTGTGTAGTCCCAGATCTCAGACTTATGATCCCTGGTATCCTCGTAATCAGAAAAATGTGATCGTACCGAATCTTGTAAAAGAATTTACAGAACATGCATTATTACAAAATTACCAGCGTTGGAAAGAAAAATGCATTAAACATATTAACATCGGAAAGAACCAAGAAATAAGGGACTGAACAAAGAACTTTGTTTCGCGCCGAAAACTCTCTGATCGATTGGACCATCTAGGAAATGGGCGTCACTCGACCTGGTCTACAAATGCCAATGTGACCCTCACTCTTCCGCTTTTGCATCGCATCAAACGCCAGGGCCATCGGCCACCAACTTTCCAGCCCCCCCGAGGGCATTCTTCAGAGAGGAGAACTCAGCCCACTTCCAGAGACCCTCCGCTTCACACCGACTTCGGAAAGAACCGCCGGACACGCAGGACATTTGAACTCAGAATACACGCACACACACGAGAAGCCAAAACCAAAGCAAGTATTCTTATTTCTAAAATCCAAACTGCTGTTAAAAGGGTCGTGTTATTTCCCGTTTGGGACAAGTTAACTCAATCAATCAATCAACTTTATTTATATAGCGCTTTTACAATCACGATTGTGTCAAAGCAGCTTCACAGTGTCAAACAGGGTAATATTGCGGCAAAATTAGATTTGGCTGTACAGTCGTACTGGAGAAAACAGTGATGTTATCAGCTTAGTTTAATTTATCATATAGCAACAATGTTGGCAGATCAGTATTTAAGTTTATAGAATTAAATAAGACCTAATTCATACATTTTATTTGTATAATAAGTTGAATAACTTTAATCATATTTTTAGTGTCCCCAACTGAGCAAGCCAAGCCAAAGGCGACAGTGGCAAGGAACCAAAACTCCATCAGGGCGTGATGGAGAAAAATAAACCTTAGAGAAACCAGACTCAGTCGGGGTGCCAGTTCTCCTCTGGCCTATTAACACACCGTGTAAGATTATTATTCTGGCAACCTTACAGGTCAGAAATCATATTAGATTGGAATATTCAAAATTTCAGGGTATAACGGAAGAGACAGATTTATTTGGAAATAAATGATGGGATGGTGCGTCGATTACACAAGAGTATGAATACATGAAAGATCGGAATTATTGCGCCGGAGACGGGTTTTGAGCATGTCGTGCCAGTGAGGCAAATTCGGAGGAGACACCATTTGACACGGTTCAGCAGACACTCCAGGATGAGCTGATCATGTCCAGGCAGGTCCACCATCCGATCCGGACAGGGCCCAGATCCGGGATAAACCTCGGGATAAACAGAGAGACTAACATTAGCGTAGATGCCACTCTTTTTATGATGTAACGAGTACATCAGGTGTTATGGGAAGTGTTCCCGGTTCCGGCTGACCTAGTTAATGCAGCCTAACAATCAGTCAATTGAATTGAATAATGAAAGTAAAAAATGTTCTATGTGTATGCCATAGTAAAGAGATGTGTTTTTAGTCTAGATTTAAACTGACAGAGTGTGTCTGCTTCCCGAACAATGCTAGGAAGACTATTCCACAGTTTAGGAGCTAAATAGGAAAAAGGATCGACCGCCTGCAGTTGATTTAGATATTCTAGGTATTATCAACTGGCCAGAGTTTTGAGACCGCAATCGACGTGATGGAGTATAATGCGTTAAGAGCTCGCTTAAGTACCGGGGAGCTAAACCATTTAGTGCTTTGTAAGTAATAAGCAAGATTTTAAAATGTATGCGATGTTTAATAGGGAGCCAGTGCAGTGTTGACAGAACTGGACTAATATGATCATACTTCCTGGTTCTAGTAAGAACTCTAGCTGCTGCATTTTGGACTAGCTGGAGTTTGTTTATTTAGCGAGCAGGGCAACCACCCAGTAGAGCATTACAATAATCTAGCCTTGAGCTCATGAACGCATGTACTAACTGTTCAGCATTTTGCATTGAAAGCATGTGCCGTAATTTAGATATATTTTTAAGATGATAAAATGCGGTTTTACAGATGCTAGAAACGTGGCTTCCAAATGAAAGATTGGTATCAAAGAGCACACCCAGGTTCCTCACTGACGACGAGGGCTTGACAGAGCAGTCATCAAGTGTTAGACAAAATTCTCGACACTAACACTAGACACTAACTCCGTGAGGGCTCTGTGTAACGAACTGAAGTGGACTCTCTCTCTCTCTCTCGTTCTCTCTCTCGTTCTCTCTCTCGTTCTCTCTCTCTCTCTGGTCTATTCATTCTTTTCGTTTATGTACCATATTCTTTTCGTTTACTATCTATATTTCTACTCTCTTTATGCATATTTAATATGTACTTTCTGTGGGAATTGTACTTTTATTTTTAGTCTGTGTTTATTAAACTTCCAAAAGACATTTAATAAATTGAATCTGTTTCTCTTCCACATACACAAAGTCAATGAAACTTACGATCTAACGTTACCTAACTGCTTATGCTACTATTCTAGTAAAGTAAACTGTACGAACATATGAAACATAATTTGTCCTGATCAGTAAAGTTAATGTTTCTTATGCGCTCGTAAAGCAGTAATCCCTTATTGAGAATTGATTTGAAAGTTACAGCTTTAACTTGTTTTTAACTTGGCAAATAACCATGGTATAAGCGGGATCCCTTACATGTTTTACAAAAATTAAAGTAAATTTACACTGAATATTTAAAGTCGCCCTCTCCTGTTACTTGCATTTTATGTTGTGTTGACATCTTTGCACTTTAGCAAATATTAACATAATATTTAAAATTATTTTAATGTTTCATATTGTTAGTGCAGTTTCATAAATGTAGTCTAAATACCAAAATGTCAGTGAAATTTCTCTGAACACTGATAATACATGTTTTTAAAATATTTGTGGTTTTGTTAATGTAAGGTCTAAGGTCTAATGAGTTTTGTGTATCTTAGAATCCTGAATTGCATGATTTTTATCTTTTTAAAGGGATCCCCTGGTGTTGAGACTTGTATGGCTTAATATAACATAAACGATGTCTCTTACTGAATTATGTAGTAGAAAACCCATGAAAGATCTACGTTATTTAAAAAAACGATTTTATATCTGGGCCATGGGCGGCGCCATTTTGTTTGCGTTCTAGGTTGATGACGTAGAATGGTTGAACTCCTCAATCAGCTGGTGCTACCCGTAGCTATTTTTACCACAACGCAACTCGAAAATTGTTTCAGAGTTAAACAAAACCAATGAATTGCTTTGTAATTGTACTTAAAACACACTCAAACACACATGTGCACACAAACTCTCTCTCTCTCACAGAGTCACACACACCCCAACAGATCGGCGCGAACACACACACACACACACACACACACACACACACACACACACACACACACACATGCAATGCGTGCATGGATACATAACCCTTATTCACTATTCCCTGTGTTGATATCATAGATAGACTGTTGATATGCAGTAGATTAACTGTAATGCCTAATATGACCAGCAGAGGGAAATATCTAGGTAGGATGATGGGATAGGGGACGTGAGGAAGAGAGGCAGGATGTTTTGGTGATGATGCATGGGATTGGTTTGTGCATTAAAGTTTGAGCACAAGCTCAGTGAATTAACCTCAATCTTTCACTTTTAAGACACAAATTACTTTCGCTACTTTTGTTCACTAATACAACTTGAAGGAGTGAATGAAGACGAGTGCGTGAAATCGGACAGCTGTTTGTAAATCGGCTGTACACTCGTTATTGCGGTGAACGTGAGACTGAATGACTGCACTCAAACATGTCCACTATGGTGTCGGACAACACTACAAATGGCCGTCCCTTCAAATAATGCCCTATTTCAGGGTATAGGGGTCGATTTCGGATTCAGCCCCTGTCGTGGAGACTGACGAGAGCAGCCCATAACACCTCGAATGAGAGAGCAGTCTGTCAGGTGTGTGTGCGCGCCCGCCGATCTGTTTGTGACTTGTGTAGGTGAGTTTGTGTGCACGTGTGTTTGAGTGTGTTTTAAGTACAATTACAAAGCAATTCATTGGTTTTGTTTAACTCTGAAGCAATTTTCGAGTTGCGTTGTGGTAAAAATAGCTACGGGTAACGCCAGCTGATTGAGGAGTGCAACCATTCTACGTCATCAACCTAGAACGCAAACACAAAATGGCACCGCCCATGGTCCAAATATAAAAATCGTTTTTTTAAATAACGTAGATCTTTCATGGGTTTTCTACTACATAATTCAGTAAGAGACATTGTTTATGTTATATTAAGCCATACAAGTCTCAACACCAGGGGATCCCTTTAAGATTTTTATCTACTAAGGTCTACTGTGCAGAAATGTTCATTGTATTTAGCATTTAAGGTATTTTCACAATACTGTTGTAGATTTAATAAAATGTATTAAATAAATAATAAATAATAATTAAATAAATAGTAAAAAAAAAAAAAAAAAACTGTACAGTGCTAATTAACTGAGACTTCTTACAGCTCTTACAGGTTGTTGGCCTTGTTTGTTTCATTGCTTCTATTGCTCTCCCCTTTTTTGTAAGTCGCTTTGGATAAAAGCGTCTGCTAAATGATTAAATGTAAATAGCATGTGGCAGTATGGCTTGAGTTTTTAATATATATATATATATATATATATATATATATATATATATATATATATATATATATATATATATATATATATATATATATATATATATATATATATATATATATATATATATACTTCTTTTGGGGCAACAGTGAATAAACAATTCAGTGAAGTTGCTTTACTAATATAAATTTATCAAATTACATTTTTAGTTTAGGTAAAACTAAAAAGGAATGCTACTACAATTTAAAATGTACAATTGGGCCAATACCATGGGTTGGTAAACTAATTTCTTTTCAATTGTTTTAATGAATTATTTCTCATTGAGCCGATGTTAACAGACTATTGCTACAATTGATAAAATTACATTTACAGAATTTCACTTCGGCCCATTGAAAATTTTAGATGTGACCAGTCACTAGAACATGTTGAGTTGGGAAGATTATATTTTTTTTATAGTGTTAATATGCTCCTAAAACACAATCATCTGTTGCAGTTTTCGTCCATTTTATTAATTGTTTCTGGTATTTATTCAAGTGTATTTTTTGTGAACAGACTGAGAGTCCATTGCTTTTAATGTTTTTGGTTGTTTTGTTCATTTATTGTGGATATTTAAAATGATTTCCGCTTTCAGTGTTAGATAGTCTTTAGAAATAAAAGTTTATTGATATTTGAAAAGGTGTACCTGCATTATTACGCCATTATCATTATTTTGGATGAACATTCTCTCAGAACAAAAATATTTTCGTTTATTGCAATAATTTCTTGGCAAATTTATCGTTCAGCAAAATGTGTTATCGTGACAGCCCTAGATAACATCACCGTTTTCTCCAGAGCGACTGTACAGCCCAATCCAATTTGGTTGCAATATTTTCCTGTTTAACACGGTGAAGCTGCTTTGAAACAATCGTCATTGTAAAAACACTATATAAATAAAGCTGACTATTAAAAATCTTTATATTAACTGGCTTTTCTGTGAATGCAATACAGTGAACGACAGCCGTCTGTGTCTCCAGTGGCTCACATTATTGGCAGTTTAGTGTCGAGTGATTCATTTACACCAAAACTAAAAGATAACGTGCCTTCATCTCTGGAAACATTATTTGTGTCTTACATTTCATAATGAACTCAGATAAGCTCAGGGCCGACTCGTTCTCCAGCAGGTCTTTTTCATGAATGTGAATGTGTGCAAAGGATTGTGGGTGATTGAGCTGAATTAAAGATGCGAAACGAAGGACCCTTCAAACTGAGACGACCTTCAGAGGCGCTTGATGACGTGGCCGTCGAGATCTGCAGCCTTACTAGGACACAGCCTCCGTTTGAGAAACACCCGCAAATTATGAACAATATCCCAGAAATCAATCTGTGCCCCGTGATTTAAACACCTCTGATCTCTGTGTTTCTCTTTGGTCATAATGTTTTAGACTGTAAGGATTGAACACAGTGTTACTTACGGATCATTTCCGGCTCCAATTAAGCTGTTCAGGTGAAACTCCTGCATCGTCTGCTCTGAGGACAACAACACAAAAACTAAAGCTGACCACTGAGATGAGGAGAGTTTCACATCACGTAATCCACGGCTCATATGAGGTTGAGCTTCGTTCACCAGTGAAAGATCACCCAGTTCATTCAGACAGTGAAACAGATTGATGTATTTATCTGGAGAGGGATTCTCACTGATCTTTTCTTTAATATAGTTGACTGTTTTCTTATTGTTGTGAGAGCTGTTTCCTGTCTGTGTCTTCAGTTCTTGTAAGAGACTCTGATTAGACTCCACTGACAGACCCAGAAGGAAACGAAGGAAAAGGTCCAGATGGCCATTTTTACTGTCTAAAGCCTCATCCACAGCTCTCTGATGGAGATCAGATAGTGAAGCTGTGTCTCCATTAGTTGGTCTGGTAATCTGGTCAAACACATTGATGTTCTTGTTTATAAAGGAGAGATGCACATATAGAGCTGCTAGATGTTCCTGAAGGCTCAGATGAACAAAGCAGAAGACTTTCCCCTGATACAAGCCCAACTCCTCTCTGAAGATCTGAGTGCACAATCCTGAGTACACTGATGCTTCTGTCACATCAATGCCACACTCTCTCAGGTCTTCCTCATAGAAGATCAGGTTTCCTTTCACAAGCTGCTGATACGCCAGTTTCCCCAGTTTGACAATCATGTCTTCATCTTTCACTTTCTTCTCATAGTCCTTCTCATGTTTGATGTTGGTCTGAAGGATCAGGAAGTGTGTGTACATTTGAGTGAGAGTCTTGGGAATCTCTCCAGTCTCTGCTTCACTCATCATCTTCTCCAGAACAGTGGCTGAGATCCAGCAGAAAACTGGGATGTGACACATAATAAAGAGGCTCCTTGATGACTTCAGGTGTGAGATGATCCTGTCGGCCAGACTCTGATCACTGATTCTCTTCCTGAAGTATTCCTCCTTCTGTGGGCGACTGAAGCCTCGTACCTCTGTCACTCGATGGACACACTCAGAGGAGATGAGATGAGCTGCTGCGGGTCTGGAGGTGATCCAGATGAGAGCCGAGGGAAGCAGATTCCCCGCAATGAGGTTCGTCAGCAGCTCGTCCACTGAGGCTGATTCAGTCACATCACACAATCTCACATCGCTCTGAAAATCCAGAGACAGACGACACTCATCCAGACCATCAAAGATGAACAACACTTTATACTGATCACTGGATATTTCCATATCTTTGGTTTCAGGGAAAAAGACATGAAGAAGCTCTGAAAGACTGAGTGATTTGTCCTTCATCAAGTTGAGCTCTCTGAAAGGAAGTGGAAATATGAGCTGGACGTCCTGATTCTGTTTCCCTTCAGCCCAGTCCAGGATGAACTTCTGCACAGAGACTGTTTTTCCAATGCCAGCGACTCCCTTTGTCAGCACAGTTCTGATGGGTTTGTCTTGTCCAGGTAAAGGTCTAAAGATGTCACTGCATTTGATCGCTGTGTCCTCTGTTTCTGCTCTCCTGGACTGAGTCTCAATCTGTCTCACCTCATGTTCATTATTGATCTCTCCACTTTCACTCTCTGTGATGTAGAGCTCTGTGTAGATCTCATTCAGGAGTGTTGGGTTTCCCTGCTTTGATATTCCCTCACACAAACACTCAAACTTCTTCCTCAGATTTGATCTCAATGTGTCGAGGACTTCAGCAGGTTTAGAGTCATGGCTGTAAGATTAAAATACCACATTACACAAGTTAGAGAAGTAAAGAGCCATAGATCACCAAATGATGGACACAGAACATCATACGGTTTCTGAAATGTTTCAATCATTAATCATGTGTTTGAGTGATGTGTGATGTCATTGCAGCTCCTAAAATTAAACCACAACAAAAGTCCCACATTTTACCTGAAACCAGGACACATGCTTTCATTAAAGTCTTGAGGTTGAATCTCAGGCGTGAACACAGTTTTGTTTTTAACTGGTCTGGATTGAAGATTTGCCCTTAAATCAGAATGAAGAGGGTAAAGAATCAGACACACTGATATTGATGTAATTGTGTCATTAACTGAGTAACAGACCAACAGCTTTTACAGTGTGTGAATGTATTAACAATACAATACATAGAGCTTTACACAAGAGCACAATGATCATCATTAATAGACTGAAACTTACAGGATCTGAACTCATTACACTGCTGTATGTTAATAACAACTTCAAATCAAATATTAAGATCAAGATAAAATACTATAAGCATAGCTTTAATAGAGATGATATACCTGAGATCAGGCCGTGTGTCTCCACTCTTAAACTTTATTGGGTGACCCATAGACCAGTCACTCTTCATAGACACACAGCTGGACTCTGGGTTTGAGCTCTTCTGCTGGACTGAACTGGAACAGAGAACAGACTCAGTTTAATCCTTTAGATTACTGGGATCATTCTTTGAGAGGAACCATATTACTATAAACGCATTCATCTTTCATCAAAAACACTGAGTGTTGTAACACTTTTGCTGTAATGTCTGTAACTCAGTGGTGTTTCACTGTGTCACAAACTTTGATGACAATAATTGAGATATAACTTTACAAATGATAAGCATGATTAAAAAAATTAACCAAAGCTGAATATTAGGAATTCAAAATAAAGTAATTCAAAACAACTAGAGGTTGACCGATATATTGGGCTGATATTTGTCATTTTTAATATATCTGCAGCAGCTGATATCTGTGTTTAGTAGTGCAGATTCAAATCAGGCACATCTGTGGGCAGCCCTGTGTCAGGGTTTCCGTTGTCCGGTAATTTCTGGGAATTGGCCAGGAAAAAAATTAAATGTCCGACAAAATTGTCAGATTAAAACTGCCTCTTATCGATACCGTAAGCCTGCGACGTGATGCCCTCGCTGTCATGACAGCGCTCCGTGGCTATGGAGGATTGCAATTCTCCCCAGCCTGCGAAGTCCTCATATGTGATTTCAGCAAAATGTATCTAGAGCGCACCAAACTCGCCAAGATAGCCTGTGTAATCCCGACGTTGCCTGCTTTCTTCTCGACAGGTAATATTAATTCAGCCTATTTGTGTATATTGGAAGTTTTATTGTTGCTTGGCTAATTATATCATGGTGTGCTGAGCATAACACTAGAACGACGTCAGCTCTGTTTCTGTTCACCGTCGGCTCTGTTTCTGTTTCTGTTCACCGTCGGCTCTGTTTCTGTTCACCGTCGGCTCTGTTTCTGTTCACCGTCGGCTCTGTTTCTGTTCACCGTCGGCTCTGTTTCTGTTCACCGTCGGCTCTGTTTCTGTTCACCGTCGGCTCTGTTTCTGTTCACCGTCGGCTCTGTTTCTGTTCACCGTCGGCTCTGTTTCTGTTCACCGTCGGCTCTGTTTTCTGTTCACCGTCGGCTCTGTTTTCTGTTCACCGTCGGCTCTGTTTCTGTCCACCGTCGGCTCTGTTTCTGTCCACCGTCGGCTCTGTTTCTGTTCACCATCAGCTCTGTTTCTGTCCACCGTCGGCTCTGTTTCTGTTCACCGTCAGCTCTGTTTCTGTCCACCGTCGGCTCTGTTTTCTGTTCACCATCAGCTCTGTTTTCTGTTCATCATCAGCTCTGTTTCTGTTCACCATCAGCTCTGTTTCTGTTCACCATCAGCTCTGTTTCTGTCCACCGTCAGCTCTGTTTCTGTCCACCGTCAGCTCTGTTTCTGTTCACCATCAGCTCTGTTTCTGTTCACCATCAGCTCTGTTTCTGTCCACCTTCAGCTCTGTTTCTGTCCACCATCAGCTCTGTTTCTGTTCACCATCAGCTCTGTTTCTGTTCACCATCAGCTCTGTTTCTGTTCACCATCAGCTCTGTTTCTGTTCACCATCAGCTCTGTTTCTGTTCACCATCAGCTCTGTTTCTGTTCACCATCAGCTCTGTTTCTGTCCACCTTCAGCTCTGTTTCTGTCCACCTTCAGCTCTGTTTCTGTCCACCTTCAGCTCCGTTTCTGTTCACCTTCAGCTCTGTTTCTGTCCACCTTCAGCTCTGTTTCTGTCCACCTTCAGCTCTGTTTCTGTCCACCTTCAGCTCCGTTTCTGTTCACCTTCAGCTCCGTTTCTGTCCACCGTCGGCTCTGTTTCTGTTCACCATCAGCTCTGTTTCTGTTCACCATCAGCTCTGTTTCTGTTCACCATCAGCTCTGTTTCTGTTCACCATCAGCTCTGTTTCTGTTCACCGTCAGCTCTGTTTCTGTTCACCATCAGCTGTTTCTGTTCACCATCAGCTCTGTTTCTGTTCACCATCAGCTCTGTTTCTGTTCACCATCAGCTCTGTTTCTGTTCACCATCAGCTCTGTTTCTGTTCACCATCAGCTCTGTTTCTGTCCACCTTCAGCTCTGTTTCTGTCCACCTTCAGCTCTGTTTCTGTTCACCATCAGCTCTGTTTCTGTTCACCATCAGCTCTGTTTCTGTTCACCATCAGCTCTGTTTCTGTTCACCGTCAGCTCTGTTTCTGTTCACCATCAGCTGTTTCTGTTCACCATCAGCTCTGTTTCTGTTCACCATCAGCTCTGTTTCTGTTCACCATCAGCTCTGTTTCTGTTCACCATCAGCTCTGTTTCTGTTCACCATCAGCTCTGTTTCTGTTCACCATCAGCTCTGTTTCTGTTCACCTTCAGCTCTGTTTCTGTTCACCTTCAGCTCTGTTTCTGTTCACCTTCAGCTCTGTTTCTGTTCACCGTCAGCTCTGTTTTCTGTTCACCGTCAGCTCTGTTTCTGTTCACCGTCAGCTCTGTTTCTGTTCACCGTCAGCTCTGTTTCTGTTCACCGTCAGCTCTGTTTCTGTTCACCGTCAGCTCTGTTTCTGTTCACCGTCAGCTCTGTTTCTGTTCACCGTCAGCTCTGTTTCTGTTCACCGTCAGCTCTGTTTCTGTTCACCGTCAGCTCTGTTTCTGTTCACCGTCAGCTCTGTTTCTGTTCACCGTCAGCTCTGTTTCTGTCCACCATCAGCTCTGCTTCTGTTCACCGTCAGCTCTGTTTCTGTCCACCGTCAGCTCTGCTTCTGTTCACCGTCAGCTCTGCTTCTGTTCACCGTCAGCTCTGCTTCTGTTCACCGTCAGCTCTGCTTCTGTTCACCGTCAGCTCTGCTTCTGTTCACCGTCAGCTCTGTTTCTGTTCACCGTCAGCTCTGTTTCTGTTCACCGTCAGCTCTGTTTCTGTTCACCGTCAGCTCTGTTTCTGTTCACCGTCAGCTCTGTTTCTGTTCACCGTCAGCTCTGTTTCTGTCCACCATCAGCTCTGTTTCTGTTCACCGTCAGCTCTGTTTCTGTTCACCGTCAGCTCTGTTTCTGTTCACCGTCAGCTCTGTTTCTGTTCACCGTCAGCTCTGTTTCTGTTCACCATCAGCTCTGTTTCTGTTCACCGTCAGCTCTGCTTCTGTTCACCGTCAGCTCTGCTTCTGTTCACCGTCAGCTCTGCTTCTGTTCACCGTCAGCTCTGTTTCTGTTCACCGTCAGCTCTGTTTCTGTTCACCGTCAGCTCTGTTTCTGTTCACCGTCAGCTCTGTTTCTGTCCACCATCAGCTCTGCTTCTGTCCACCATCAGCTCTGCTTCTGTTCACCGTCAGCTCTGCTTCTGTTCACCGTCAGCTCTGCTTCTGTTCACCGTCAGCTCTGTTTCTGTTCACCGTCAGCTCTGTTTCTGTTCACCGTCAGCTCTGTTTCTGTTCACCGTCAGCTCTGTTTCTGTTCACCGTCAGCTCTGTTTCTGTTCACCATCAGCTCTGTTTCTGTTCACCATCAGCTCTGTTTCTGTTCACCGTCAGCTCTGCTTCTGTTCACCATCAGCTCTGCTTCTGTTCACCATCAGCTCTGTTTCTGTTCACCATCAGCTCTGTTTCTGTTCACCGTCAGCTCTGTTTCTGTTCACCATCAGCTCTGTTTCTGTTCACCGTCAGCTCTGCTTCTGTTCACCGTCAGCTCTGCTTCTGTTCACCGTCAGCTCTGTTTCTGTTCACCATCAGCTCTGTTTCTGTTCACCGTCAGCTCTGTTTCTGTTCACCGTCAGCTCTGTTTCTGTTCACCGTCAGCTCTGTTTCTGTTCACCGTCAGCTCCGTTTCTGTTCACCGTCAGCTCCGTTTCTGTTCACCGTCAGCTCCGTTTCTGTTCACCGTCAGCTCCGTTTCTGTTCACCATCAGCTCCGTTTCTGTTCACCATCAGCTCCGTTTCTGTTCACCTTCAGCTCCGTTTCTGTTCACCTTCAGCTCTGTTTCTGTTCACCGTCAGCTCTGTTTCTGTTCACCGTCAGTTTCTGTTCACCGTCAGCTCTGTTTCTGTTCACCGTCAGCTCTGTTTCTGTTCACCATCAGCTCTGTTTCTGTCCACCATCAGCTCTGTTTCTGTTCACCATCAGCTCTGTTTCTGTCCACCATCAGCTCTGTTTTCTGTTCACCATCAGCTCTGTTTCTGTTCACCTTCAGCTCTGTTTCTGTCCACCATCAGCTCTGTTTCTGTTCACCATCAGCTCTGTTTTCTGTGTTGGTTGATTGTTTGTAGTATTCTATATTTTTAGATTAATCTAGATTAAAAATGGCTCTTCTGAATTCTGTCGACGGCTTTCAGAATGTGTGTGCTACCTAAATATTAGGTGTGTTTTCATGGAGCACTGCAATCGTTCCAATCCGAATGAAAATGCTCCATATAAACACCTCAATCGGAATAAAAATGCCCAAACCGAATGGAACTGTAATCGGTTTGAGAGGGGTGGATAAACCTTTTCATGAACCGATCAAACGAAGAATTTCACCATGTAAACGACCCGATTACTTTTGAGTGTGTGTTGTTGTGACGTGATATACCTCTACTACTGAAAAGTGTGCACCGCTCAAACCTGGCTATAATGTTGAGAGGAAAGTTAATTTTTCTGAGCGGTAAACTTTTTATTTCGTAAGAAGTTATGAAGATAATGTTGGAATAATGACACAGACATAGCCTGGCTACACTCATCATGACAGCGTTTGTCCAAGGCACTTTTTACTTCAACTGCGCCTGACAGAAGAATTTATTTTTCCGAGATGATTATTACACTTTACAACCAATAAATAGCTTTTATAAAAGCGTATAAGTCCTGGTGGTCAATGAGAGTAGCTATGGCGACCGGTAACTCATTCCAGCTGCTGGAGAGGACGGAGGACAGCGTCGACATTTCTGATGCGCCAGACAAACGGTCACAAAATGTCTGATTCTGACTGAAAGAATTTTTCATGTGGAATGACAAAAAAAATGTGTGGGTTTAGGCGTTAATCGAGACTGGAAGAACTCCTACAGTAAACTAATTCTGCATTGCACAAGGTACAGGCAACCTAAGCCGGGAGCACACGGTGCGATTTTGGCCACAATTTGGCCGTCTAAGAAAACTTTTGTTAATCCTAAAAGATTCCTCTGATCCTAGGCTAAAATCTGAAGTCTCTGATCGTTAGTTTGACATGTTCAACGGCCGCCGATTAATGAGCGCTGCGATCAAATCTTACCTCAGACGAAATTCTGGCAGTGTTAGAAGATTCGCCCCCTACAGTGCAATTCGGCTACATCCGCACTAAAATATCAAAGTGAAAGTGATCATAGCTTGCGTAGTATAGACCCAGCTCCCAACCCAACTTCGAGAATAGATTAGCTGCCATATTTCTTTTTGTAAACGCCCGATAAGAGTCCCACATTAACGCAGCACGTTAACGCCGATAACAGCCCACCACTAATAAAAACCCATATCGGGCGATCTCTAAAACCAACTATAGTCTGTAGTGTGGTGTGTTGGACATCGGCTGTGGCTGGATGTAACCGATCGGCGAGAGAAGCCGCGTGCAGGAGCTGCAAACGGAGACGTGGAGTCAGACACTTTCTGCTTCCCGTAGTGACGCTCGCGCTGTGTTTGCATACTTTATCACAGCTGGAGGGAAATGAACGTAATATCTGTCAAATACACAATGTTTCAGAGACATTTTCATTCAATACTTTATGTACTGCATAATACAGCATCTATTTGAATAAGAATAAAGTTCAACATTATTAACTATTAAGGAAGTGGGGTCTACGTTCATTATCAGTTTATTTTTGATAAACATGATCCAGTTTAACATCGCGACCATGAAAAGAGGTTTTACTGTTAGAAGAGCTGATTAGTGAGCATTAGTGGAGCTGAAGATTTCAGAATAAACACGAAACACACGTGACCGCTGTCATGCGGTGAATCTGGCCAATCGTGGGACAGCTGTGTCGTCATCAGAGCTCGTGCATCGCTCTGGAGAAGCTGTGGAGAATGAACCGGCCGCTGCTCTCGAATCGCTCGCGCGGTGCTTTGATGGCACGTCACGGTCACAACATTTCTAACCAGAATGCACTGCTTTAAGTTAGGGGAGCACCGATCCGACTTTTTCAGTCCCGATACCGATACCGATACCGATGTCTGGGCTTTATGTATCTGACGATACCCGATACCGATCCGATACTATTGTTAAATTAATAATAAACTGTATACCTTCCTTGAAGAGACTAAAGGCACCAGACTTTACTAAATAAAGATAATAAGACAAAATAACAGATGTATGCAAAGTGCTGAATTCTTATTTATTTAAAAAACAATTGTGCATTCAAATCTAAAATATAATTTAGGGCTCGACATTAAGCATACTCATGTCTCTCCTTCGGATAAGTAAAATGGTCATTCACTTGTCCGAGTAAAAATGTGCTTGTCCGGAAAAAAGTTAGATTTGTGTGTGTGTGTGTGTGTGTGTGTGTGTGTGTTGTAAATATAACTTATTCTGAAGCAATATTCTCAGTTGCATATTTGTGATATTTTACCTTTATAAAGGGCATTTTCCCCTAATCTTATTAAATATAAGCTATGCTTCAGGTTTCATATTATATTCTTCATCTTGATCTATACATTAAATTAAAATAAGACACTTTAGGGATGTCACCATTCAAATTAAATTATTTACCCAGAAAAATTACTACTGCATTAAATAATGTTATGTGATTTGTATTTTTGAATAAACAAAATAAATGTTGAAAAATATAGGAAACTAAACCACCAGTAGGTGGCAGTAGGTGAGTCTTAATGAGTGAGTCATTGAGTCATTCATTCAAATGATTCATTCAAACGACTGATTCCTTTAAGAATGAGGCAGTCGTTTACGAACAGGTTATTGAGTCTTTGATTCAACCACTGAATCATTCAGAACACGTGAGACGTGTTATGGTTCTGCTGTTTGGAACTATTTTCGCAGCTGAAATGGAACAAAAACACTCAATATTGCATCTAAAATGTAAGTAACTAATGTTAATGATTGTTTATGGAGCTGTCATAGGAAATCAGTGACATTTTCAATCGTGATGGTATTCAGGAAAACAGCACATTAGGTTGTGTGAAGTTGTTTAACTGTTTCATATGTTATAAATATAAAACGTAACATTTTGAATGTTTGCCGAAATTACTACGTGTGAGCGGCGCTTTTTTGATTCCTCCTCAAGATGCGCGATCGTCAACAGCGTGTCGTTTTGTTTTGCTGAGCTGCAGGAATGCAGCATGCTCCTTTACATGGTGTTTCTGGATTAAACTGGTAGTATTGCCGACAGACGAACTAGTTGGCGTGGCAAGCATAAAATATCTCCACACATCCGACTCACTTGCCCGCTCCATGTTGCTTCGAGCATGCGACACACGTGAAGCTGACAAATGACGTAGGGTTCTGCTGCGATTAAAAAAACAAAACACAGAAACACCTGGATTGGACTGGGGATCTGTTCATTTTTCCGATCCCCAATCCAGCTTTGTCGTCAGTATCGCGGTCGATATCCGATCCTAATATCGGATCGGTGCACCCCTACTTTAAGTCAGCCGCCGATCGGTCTGCGCATCTCAGCTTACATTTATTTTGCTTCTAATTAAAAAAATAAAAAATAAAAATACAATAAGCATAGCTTTTATAGAGATGATATACCTGAGATCAGGCCGTGTGTCTCCACTCTTAAACTTTATTGGGTGACCCATAGACCAGTCACTCTTCATAGACACACAGCTGGACTCTGGGTTTGAGCTCTTCTGCTGGACTGAACTGGAACAGAGAACAGACTCAGTTTAATCCTTTAGATTACTGGGATCATTCTTTACGAGAGGAACCATATTATTACAAACGCATTCATCTTTCATCAAAAACACTGAGTGTTGTAACTCTTTTGCTGTAATGTCTGTAACTCAGTGGTGTTTCACTGTGTCACAAACTTTGATGACAATAATTGAGATATAACTTTACAAATGATAAGCATGATTAAAAAAATTAACCAAAGCTGAATATTAGGAATTCAAAATAAAGTAATTCAAAACAACTAGAGGTTGACCGATATATTGGGCTGATATTTGTCATCTTTAATATATCTGCAGCAGCTGATATCTGTGTTTAGTAGTGCA
The DNA here is from genome assembly GCF_024679245.1 of Pseudorasbora parva. Taxonomy (NCBI): domain Eukaryota; kingdom Metazoa; phylum Chordata; class Actinopteri; order Cypriniformes; family Gobionidae; genus Pseudorasbora; species Pseudorasbora parva. The sequence goes on from NC_090179.1 coordinate 47,821,392, forward strand.
GATTCAAATCAGGCTCATCTGTGGGCAGCCCTGTGTCAGGGTTTCCGTTGTCCGGTAATTTCTGGGAATTGGCCAGGAGAAAAATTAAATGTCAGACAAAATTGTCAGATTAAAACTGCCTCTTATACCGATACCGTAAGCCTGCGACGTGATGCCCTCGCTGTCATGACAGCGCTCCGTGGCTATGGAGGATTGCAATTCTCCCCAGCCTGCGAAGTCCTCATATGTGATTTCAGCAAAATGTATCTAGAGCGCACCAAGCTCGCCAAGATAGCCTGTGTAATCCCTGTCTCGAGTGTTCCTGCAGAGAGGGGGGGGGGGTTCTCGCTACAGAATACATTAGCCCTATTCGGACGGGATTAGATTAACATGGGGACATGGGGTAAAGTCATTTTACCTCAGGACGTCTGTAATATTAATGGCCAATTCGCACCGGATTAGACATCTCAGTAAAACTAGCAGAAGTGGAGGAGTAACTCGCTTTACGCACCTCCGTGACGTCATGTGCGTATGACGTTACCGTTATAACGTGAGCAAACACACAACCTGAGCGCCAGTCTGAACTCGTCTCCAATATAATGTGTGTTTTAATAAACAGTTAGGTCCAGTCTAACGATTCTGATTGGATTATGTTGGTAATAGACACTTTCCTAGAGCTAAAATAGGTGTTGTGCCTCTAATAAGTGCTTTTGATCTTCTTTTTGCTTTAAATGATATGCGGAAAATACTGGACATTCGCCACAGATTTGTCCCACCACCTACAACGCAACCGAATGCTTCAAGCGCCTCCAAGGTCGCAAAATGCGTTTTTTTTAAACTTTTAAACAGGAAATGACGGAATTTTGCCATATATTTTTACAGCGGGTCTATTCGAACGGGATTAGTATTACCCGAGGTCATTTTTCCAGACCTTTTTACAGAAGGTAAAAGTCTCGGTAATCTTTACTGACATTGTCCGTAATGATTACCGAGATGGCACATTCGGACGGGACTAAAATCACCGAGAACCCCACGTCCCCATGTTAAACTAATCCAGTCCGAATAGGGCTTTACACTGTAAATTAGTTCTTTCATACTACTTTGTTCTTACATACTTACACTGTAAATTAGTTCTTTCATACTACTTTGTTCTTACATACTTACACTGTGAATTAGTTCTTTTAACACTATCACTTAGTTCTTTCAAAAATAGATGTGCTCATTAATGTATATTTACTTCTTTCAAGTAATAAAGTATTCTCGTAATTTTATAATATACCATTGAAAATACATACGGGTGAGCGTTCAGATGGCGGTCGCCATGTTGCTCCTCTATCTTGAAAGTACATTAGCCAAAGAGGGACATACCCATAAATTCAAGCTCCGCTTTTCATGTTTTTACACTCGATGGCACCGTGTCGAATGTGAAGAGGGGGATTGCTTGAGGCTGCTATATGATGATGGAGGATCACTCTTAAGCCCCTTTCACACTGCACGTCGGACCCGCAATATTCCCGGAGCATTGCCGGGTCGCCTTCTGTGTGAACGCAACCACGTCCCGGAATTGATTACCGAATTCGACCCGGGTCGGGGACCTAGTAACATTGCGGGATATGTATCAGAGTCGCCAAGGAAGCGGAAAAGAGAATTAAGACGGCAACGCAACGGGCAAATCAACAAGACAAAAGTAAATATTGGAGTGGCCTTTCCAAGATGGAAAAAGCTCATGAGGAGCAACGATTTTAAAAAGGACGCCGACGTTGCCTGCTTTCTTCTCGACAGGTAATATTAATTCAGCCTATTTGTGTATATTGGAAGTTTTATTGTTGCTTGGCTAATTATATCATGGTGTGCTGTGCATAACACTAGAACGACGTCTAGGATAGTTTTCCTCGCGTTAATGGTGAAAAAGTATTGTTTACCTTATAACATAAATCCGTGTTCTATGACGGATAACATGAGATTAATATTTTAATTGCATTATAATTTGTTTGCCTTACGCTAGTGAAAAAATAACAAAAACGTAAAACTATTATTCATTTTACATAGATTAATTTGATCATAGATCATTTGGCAAATTAAATGACTTTAAATTATAATAGTTTTCAAAAGTAACTTCATCACTTGAAGCAACACTCACCGAAGAGGTCGAACAGGAAGCCATGACTAAATCGGCCACCGTAGGAGTTGAAACGAAATCGAAATTGAGAGGAACAGAAACTATTATTCACTGGATGGTCATATACCTTTTCATCACTAGATGGGGGAAAATATTACACAGTGTAGCTTTAAGCATTAGATTAAAGCGCTCGTCTGTGTGGAGACTGATAACAGCGGCAACGAGCGCCTGATCGCCTCTTATTTAACAAACGAATGAAATGATACTCTTCTAGTTAACCAGAGATGTTTTGTTTATATTAGTTAGGTTCATCCGTGAAGCAAGATGTTTTAAAAAGTGGTGGGGACATGTCCCACCCGTCCCACCCGCAAATTACGCCTATGTAGAAACCATAGATTAAAAAATTGGTTGATTGACGCCAGTCAGACGTTCATGTTTTTTTTTCCGTCTATTTGAAAGTTAGGCTAATAAACATGCTGCATGTATGGCCTGATTATGTCATTTTTTTGAGTTACATAAACTGCTTTCAGTTTTCCTCAACTTTACTAATTAAGAGGCGATATTTGACCGGCATATCATCAAAATGTCCGGAAAACGAAACCTCTGCCGATCACTTTGACCGGCACCATTTTTTGTAGATGAGAAACATTATTGGAAAAAATAATAATAAAAAACATAGCATAATTAAAAATAAAAACTTTTGCCTGTTCATGTCTTTTACATTTTCTCAATAAATGGTTTCTGTTGTCCTCTACAGAGCAGAGGATATAGCAAACAACATACATTTTTTTAACCCAAAAATATCCATTTGTTTTTTATGCTTCAAATGTAATGACCTTACAAAAAAATCTAAATTCACAAAACCTTTTTTTTTCTGGTTCCCAGGAAGATGAAAACAAGATATAAGATATTAGCCTTAAAAACCAGCTGGCCATGACCTCTAATTATTTATTAAATAAAAAGTAGAGGTGGGCATAGAGTAATTTTTTAAAATCTGGATTAAACTAGATTCATTTTGGAATTAATATAGATTAATATAGATTAAAATGGCTCATCTGAATTCTGTCGACGGCTTTCAGAATGTATGTGCTACCCAATCCGAATGAAAATGCTCCATATAAACACCTCAATCGGAATAAAAATGCCCAAACCGAATGGAACTGTAATCGGTTTGAGAGGGGTGGATAAACCTTTTCATGAACCGATCAAACGAAGAATTTCACCATGTAAACGACTGATTACTTTTGAGTGTGTGTTGATGTGACGTGATATACAGCGCACGCCTTCACTACTGAAAAGTGCGCGGCGCTCAAACCTGGCTATAATGTTGAGAGGAAAGTTAATTTTTCTGAGCGGTAAACTTTTTATTTCGTAAGAAGTTATGAAGATAATGTTGGAATAATGACAGACATAGCCTGGCTACACTCATCATGACAGCGTTTGTCCAAGGCACTTTTTACTTCAACTGCGCCTGACAGAAGAATTTATTTTTCCGAGATGATTATTACACTTTACAACCAATAAATAGCTTTTATAAAAGCGTATAAGTCCTGGTGGTCGATGAGAGTAGCTATGGCGAGCGGTAACTCATTCCAGCTGCTGGAGAGGACGGAGGACAGCGTCGACATTTCTGATGCGCCAGACAAACGGTCACAAAATGTCTGATTCTGACTGAAAGTCAGCGGTCTATGGTCAGCACACGTAAACCCCAGATCGGTTTAGATAACGTCTCATGTAAACAGTCCGCTGAATTTTTCATGTGGAATGACAAAAAGAGTGTGGGTTTAGGCGTTACTCGAGACTGGAAGAACTCCTACAGTAAACTAATTCTGCATTGCACAAGGTGCAGACAACCTTGAGCCGGGAGCACACGGTGCGATTTTGGCCACGATTTGGCCGTCTAAGAAAAATTTAGCAAATCCTAAAAGATTCCTCTGATCCTAGGCTAAAATCTGAAGTCTCTGATCGTTAGTTTGACATGTTCACCGGCAGCCGATTAATGAGCGCTGCGATCAAAATTCTGGCAGTGTTAGAAGATTTGCCGCACAATCCTGCAGTGTGACTTCTCCTACGACGATCGTCGATGCCTTGACTATCGTACAGTCTGACATTGATGATAACCGAGATCCTACAGTGTGACATGGCTTACATCAGGGATTATGGTCGTACAGTCTGACAAGCAACATTCGCAAAGGATTTTGAAAAATCGCACAGTGTGCAGGACCCTTTAGTCTTGTCAAGGTTTCCATTGGGAAGCTTCTTAAAAATACATTTTCCCTGAAGCAAACCCTGCGGCTTCATAGCTGCATCCGCGTCCGCACATGACGTTTAATGTGGAGGTAATTCCACAGTAGGCATATACACAGGTTTGAAGACTCGTTCTCGCCCCCTACAGTGCAATTCGGCTACATCCGCACTAAAATATCAAAGTGAAAGTGATCATAGTTTGCGTAGTATAGACCCAGCTCCCAACCCAACTTCGAGAATAGATTAACTGCGATATTTCTTTTTTTAAACGCCCGATAAGAGTCCCACATTAACGCAGCACGTTAACGCCGATAACAGCCCACCACTAATAAAAACCCATATCGGCCGATCTCTAAAACCAACTATAGTCTGTAGTGTGGTGTGTTGGACATCGGCTGTGGCTGGATGTAACCGATCGGCGAGAGAAGCCGCGTGCAGGAGCTGCAAACGGAGACGTGAAGTCAGACACTTTCTGCTTCCCGTAGTGACGCTCGCGCTGTGTTTGCATACTTTATCACAGCTGGAGTGAAATGAACACAATATCTGTCAAATACACAATGTTTCAGAGACATTTTCATTCAATACTTTATGTACTGCATAATACAGCATCTATTTGAATAAGAATAAAGTTCAACATTATTAACTATTAAGGAAGTGGGGTCTACGTTCATTATCAGTTTATTTTTGATAAACATGATGCAGTTTAACATCGCGACCATGAAAAGAGGTTTTACTGTTATAAAAGCTGATTAGTGAGCATTAGTGGAGCTGAAGATTTCAGAATAAACACGAAACACACGTGACCGCTGTCATGCGGTGAATCTGGCCAATCGTGGGACAGCTGTGTCGTCATCAGAGCTCGTGCATCGCTCTGGAGAAGCTGTGGAGAATGAACCGGCCGCTGCTCTCGAATCGCTCTCGCGGTGCTTAGATGGCACACGTCACTGTCACAACATTTCTAACCAGAATGCACTGCTTCAAGTCAGCCGCCATACGAGCTTCGCATCTCAGCTTACATTTATTTTGCTTCTAATTGAAAAAATAAATAAAAACTATAAGCATAACTTTTATAGAGATGATATACCTGAGATCAGGCCGTTTGTCTCCACTCTTAAACTTTATTGGGTGACCCATAGACCAGTCACTCTTCATAGACACACAGCTGGACTCTGGGTTTGAGCTCTTCTGCTGGACTGAACTGGAACAGAGAACAGACTCAGTTTAATCCTTTAGATTACTGGGATCATTCTTTAGGAGAGGAACCACATTACAGTTTTTATGAATTGTTAAAACACACTAAACCCCATTTTTTGAACCAAATTCTCAACAGCCTAAACCAGTTTGTCCTCTTTCTGTAAAACCTTAAACAATTTCAGGCGTTTAGACCCAATTCTGACGCACTGTGATGCACTAAACGCATTAAAAGTAAAAAAAAAAGACAGGTAAAAGTTCAGGTACAACTAAAACACAGTTGTCATCGTTTACACACAACTCTAAATTGTTCACACTAATTTCTAATGATGTGATCAAACCAGCTGTACAAAATAAACCAGTTCAGCACTTTGATTTTGCAACTTTTTTTTAACCTTTTCTAGCAATACTACAGTATGCAAGAGCTGAATATACAGACATTCAGTACAATACTAGATTTGCAGTGCATACAGTATAGAATTTATTCAAGTACAAATGATACGTTTTCTTCATTTGGATGACTGCAATCTTACACGCCACCAGGAGGATGCAGACAGAGATGTGAATAACATCAGCGAGTGAAGGGGAGAGAGAACCGGGTGGCTCCGAGCGGGAGTGTGTGTTCATGTGTCCAAAGTATCTCAATACAATGATCCAATGGTCTAAAACTGCTTGAATGTCCAAACTGGCATTTGACAAACTTTTTCCAAGGACGCTGTGTGTGTTGTAGTTTGAAGAACTGGTTTTGTGTTTAAGATTTGGAAAAAGTGTGTGATGGTTTCGATAAATGTGTTTTTTACAATTCAGAAAAAAAGGAATAAAAACATTTCACTTTCTCCAGAAACACAGAGGAGACTTTATGATATTTTTATTTAATATTTAATGTTAGTGTGCAAAAGGCCATGTTCAAGTTCAAATTAGTTCAACATAATAGTTTTACAGTTATCTGCATAAGTGTTTCGTCCGCCGAATGGGCGGAGCTTAGTCGGAGGTCTCGCGAATCCTGTGAGAAATAACGTGAGATCAGATGTGCGGCAATGGAGGAAAAGGAAGAAATGCAGTGCATGTTATCCATGTAAATAAAAGAAGCCAAATGGATTAAAGTCATATGGATCATAGAGCCCTCAGATGTTGAGCAGATTGGTATTTGCAGATGTGATGGGCGGTCAATGTTGAGTGATTGCTCCGGTGGTCGGTGGAATTTATGGTGAATGAATACCATTAAGTGCGTCATTGCAGACTGTAAGTGTTTTATTCCATTATTCAGTGTAATAATCATTATATGATATGCTGTTAGATGGATCAATACAATATTGCTTTAGTTATTCACGTGAAGTGATAATGAAGCAGCACTTTGTTTTACGGATTGTATTACAGAACTAATTGAGATTTATTTGTTTCATTGTAGAACCACACGTTTATGTTTATCCAGCTGACCATGCTATATCTCACACCCATCACATGCTCTGAACACCGCTGAACAGAAAGCTACAGGCCTCACTAATATCACTGCACATTAAACCTATCCGGACCAGAGAAGGTATACTTGCATGTAACCGCCGGTTTGCGTTTGATGTCATCTCCTATGGGGATCACCGTTGAGGATATCAACACCCTCCTTCCATTAAGTGGACTTTTCTGGAACACTTGAGACTTGCTAAGATTGTTTACACTTATCCACCACAGCACTGCCTGATATCATAATATCATTGTACACTGTAAAAAAATTCCAGACTTCCACAATATTTAACTGTGTTTTTTTACAGTAAAACACTGTTTTGATTGTTTTACTGTAATATCACTGTAATGTGGATTCGCTCACTGACTATTAACTATCTGCAGTGATATGACCGCAAATTACTGTAAAAATAGGGGTTTCAGCTGAGAACGAAGGCGCCATCTTCAGGCTACTTTATGTAACTGGCTACTTTACGTGTAAGTAACTGCTCTCTCTTCAAAAAAATATAGTAATCGTTTAGCCTATTTCAAATTATTTTATAACGTTACAACAGCGAAAAGTCGATACTTTAAGTCTGATATGCCATCTCTTCTCACAACAGCTCTCAGTTCGCAAGCGCTGACAACACAGGAAGGTATTCTCGGCACTGACGATATCAGATGGGATTAAGGTAGGCTACGAGGTAAATAGAATGTGCCTAAAAATAGAATGTGTGAAGTAAAACAAATATGGCTTAAGCAGTTATGGAATATAAATGTAACGTTAGGCTATGTGGTGTTAGAAAGCTGCATGGTTAGCTAGCAAGTTAGTGTTTCATAGTGGTTGAAAATACCTGAAAAATGTTTTTGTGACCAACGTTGTTCTACAGCTTGCAAATAGTTTTTTGAATGAATCTTTGTTTTGTGCAATTCTTTTAAGTGAACGAAATCGAAATTTTTGAAGTCTTTGGAAAGAGGTGAAAAAATCTTTAAGTTTTTTTTGGGGGTTTCCGGTTATGGCGCATGAGGAGTAGACGTGTGCCCGACTCGCTCCCAAAACTTTTAAGTTTATCCCTATAAACCTCAGCAACTTTCGTTGACATCTGACAGCATTTGTTTTATAACCGTTTCGTGACTTCAATCGATCTTGAAATGTCCAAAGGAAGGGGCAAACAAGTCGATAAAGACAAAGAAGGCGCCTCTCCACCGGGTGTTAGCATCACGCTAGCCGAGATCAGTGCCTTACATGATGATCTCAGAGCATCTATCGCCGCGGACTTCAAAACATCTTTCGAAAGTTTGGCAACGAAGCTAGATAACATTCAGTCCACAGTGGCGGATCATGATCTTCGCATCGGTAATCTTGAATCTGGCACTACGGAGATCAGTCAACAGCTTGAACGACTCGAAGCTACGTGCCCGGGGCTCCAGAAGGATAATGAGTGGCTTAAGACTAAAGTCTCAGATCTTGAGAGCCGCAGCCGGCGCCAAAATATTCGCATCCTGGGACTACCTGAGTCAATCGAAGGGCCGCGTCCGAGCTCTTTTTTCTCTCAGCTTCTGGTCGATGTCCTTGGTTCTCAGGTGTTAACCTCGCCGCCCGAGCTAGACAGAGCTCATCGTAGCCTCGCACCTAAACCTGCGCCTGGGCAGAGACCGCGACCCGTCATCTTGCGGTTTCATCGCTTTCAAGTAAAGGATCTGGTCATCCGCGAATCTCGCAAAAAGGGTGAGTTGCTGTATGAAGGACACAAAATCCGTATCTTTGAGGACTACTGCCCTGAGGTTTTGAAACTTCGCGCCGAGTATAAAGATGTGATGTCGTCACTGTACAAACGTGGTCTCAAGCCTGCGCTTCTGTTCCCTGCTAGACTGCGAATTACACTTCTAAACAATGAGAAGAAATGGCTGGCTTCTGTTGCAGAGGCCAACAACTTCATCCAAAGCCTGGACTCACAGTAAATTTGACTGTTTACGAGCAGTGGATCGGATTTGAGTCTAGACCTGTTGCCTTGATAAAGATGTTTATTTCTCTCTTCTTCTAGCTCACTAACTGCAAGGACTTCGAGTCTCATTTTATGTACAGCATGGTAACTTCGGTCATATAGAATTATGCTGAATATTTTTATTTTATTTATTTAGTTATTCTTGCTTAAATGATTTGCACTTATGTTTTAATTTTGATATACAAAAGCAAACGATTTCCAATTTTCAGTCAGACTCTTATCATCCTACGAGCGGGCTTCTTTGACAGCTTCTTTTTTTCTCTCTCTCTCTTTCTTTGTTTAAGGTGGGCTGTTTAGTGTATGTAACATTGGATTGTTCGTTAAATTTAAAAGCTGTAAAAAAATGTTTTTGTTCTTAAACAAAGCTGATTTGGTTTATACTGAACATGTTCACCACAAAGTATCTTTTAATTGATTTATTCAGCTTAACTCATACTAGATGTGCTACTTTTGGACAGCTAGTTTTACTGTCCTTTTGCCCAATTATTATTTTTTTTTTGGATTTTACATTACATTTGCTCTGAAGAGTGTCTGTCAGTAATCTCTGTTGATCACTATTGAGGTTATGTACCTGTTATGGGAGGACAAGGAGTTAGGAAACTTGTCGCTATGGTAAAGTGGCTCCAGTGGCTGTTCCTGTCAGCTGGTGGGAGGGGGGGTGGTAGGGTTGGTTTGTTTTTTGTTTCTCTGTCTTTTTTTTTTGTTTTTTTCTTTGTTTTTGTTTTTCTCCTACCCTTTGTCAATCTGTGTGCAATCATTATGGCACTTTATATCCTTATGCTACAAGCAAGGTGTACTATTGGCTGGGATATTTGTGTGGGGATCTCAGAAATCTTATTATCCTCTGGGAATTAATTATCCATGATGTATAATATGACACCTCGTGGTGCACTGAAATTCACCAGCTGGAACGTCAAGGGACTGAATTCTCCTGTGAAACGAAATAAAGTTCTTAATTATTTGAAACATTTAAATACTAGCATAGCCTTTATTCAGGAAACACACCTCAGGCCCGCAGACCATCTAAGTATTAGAAAGGGCTGGGTAGGCCAGCTCTACCACTCCAGCTTTCAGGATAGGTCCCGAGGGGTAGCTATTCTCATCCATAAGTCGGTCCCTTTCTCAGTTTCTGAGGCCATCTCGGACCCCAATGGGCGTTTTATTATTCTTAGAGGACAGATCAATGGAGTTCGGTTGATTTTGGCCAATGTATATGGCCCTAACTGGGATGATGAGGCTTTTTTCAAAAAAGTTTTGTTTTCCCTCCCAGATTTGAACACCAATCAACTAATTCTGGGTGGAGATTTAAACTGCTGCTTAGACCCTCTTTTAGACCGCTCCTCATCTAAGGCCTGTCCACAGTCTAAGTCCAGCAAGATGATTCGGCTATTCATGGAGCAATATGCTATATCTGATGTTTGGCGTTTCTTTAATTCTAGCACAAAACAGTTTTCTTTCTTTTCCCCTGTACATCATACTTTCTCTCGCATTGACTATTTTCTTGCTGATAACAAACTGCTTCCACTGGTTAGTTCATGTATCTATAATACTATTGTTATTTCAGACCATGCTGCTGTTACATTTGACCTCGCTTTACCAAGCCTTTCAATGACCCGGTCCCCTTGGCGTTTCAACTCTTTGCTGCTCAATGATTCTAATTTTATTTCTGTTATTAACGATCGTATTGACCTTTTTATCTCCACAAACATTTCCCCTGATGTTTCAGCTAAGACAATTTGGGAGGCATGCAAGGCTTATCTCAGAGGAGAAATAATCTCATATTCAGCATATAAGAGAAAAATGATGACTGAAAGGAGAAATAATCTTTTGTCTACTCTGACAGACCTCCAGTCTAATTGTGTTAATTCTACAAACTCAGATGACTTTGTTAAATTTCTCACAACAAAGACTGAGTTTGATTTACTTACTTCAAATGAGGCAACTGAAGCTTTACATAAGACTCGTTGCAATTATTATGAATTTGGTGATAAATCAAGTAAATTGCTTGCCCATCAGTTACGTCAGTCCGCAGCCTCACATCTCATTACTCAAATTTCCACCTCTGATGGGTCTTCAGTTAATCCGTTAACTATTAATGATGAGTTCAAGAATTATTTTGCCTCCTTATATACCTCGGAAAGCATAGCTGAAGTAGCCCAATTTGATAGTTTTTTCAATTCCTTCAATGTGCCTTGCATTGACCCTGAAATCTCCTCAAATTTGACGGGCCCTCTTACATTGGATGAAATTAAGACCGCTCTTAGTCTAATGCAGAATGGCAAATGCCCAGGGCCGGATGGCTTTCCTGCAGAATTCTTCAAGACATTTTCTGACAAATTATCACCTCTTTTGCTTAATATGTTCAATGAGTCTTATAGCTCAGGTATTCTCCCTCATTCCTTACGGCAGGCTATCATTTCCCTTATTCCCAAAAAAGATAAAGATCCTTCCCAGTGCAGCAACTATCGCCCCATCTCCTTACTTTGCTCAGATGTGAAATTATTAGCTAAAGTCCTAGCAAGATGTCTGGAGGTGGTCCTTCCAACTATAATTTCTACGGACCAAACAGGCTTTATTAAAAATAGACATTCTTTTCATAATATCAGACGCCTCTTTAATATTCTCTATTCTTCCTCTTTAAATGAAACTCCAGAATTGGTTATTTCCATGGATGCTGAGAAAGCATTTGATAGAGTCGAATGGTGTTACTTGTTTTATACACTGAAGAAATTTGGCTTTCCTGATCAATTTACATCTTGGATTAGGCTTTTATATACATCTCCTTTGGCCTGTGTTCGAACTAATAATAACTATTCTGAGTATTTCTCCCTTGGCCGTGGGACTAGACAAGGATGCCCGCTTTCCCCCCTGTTGTTTGCAATAGCCGTGGAGCCTCTGGCAATTGCTCTAAGATCCAGTATGATGGCTGGCATTCAAAGGGGAGGTTTGGAGCATAAACTGTCTTTGTATGCAGATGATCTCCTTTTATATGTGTCTGATCCCGGCACTTCCATTCCCTTGGTGCTTGATTTGCTAATGGATTTTGGCCTAATCTCAGGCTATAAATTAAATCTGAGTAAAAGTGAATTAATGCCCATCAACACAGCGGCCTTGAATTATCCATTAGCATCCCTGCCCTTTAGATCTTCTTTACAAAGTTTTAGATATCTGGGTATAAATGTGACCAAAAGCTTTTCAGATTTATTTGACCACAATTTTGTCCCATTGCTTAACCGTCTATCACAGGATTTTAATCGCTGGTCTCTCCTTCCTATATCCCTGATCGGTAGGGTTAATTGTATTAAGATGAACGTGCTCCCTAAACTTTTATATTTATTTCAGTGTATTCCCATTTTTATTCCAAAGTCTTTTTTTGCTGCACTTGATAGCTCTATTTCTAGTTTTCTTTGGAATAAAAAAACCCCCAAAATTCGGAAAGGCATTCTGCAGAAGACAAAACAATTGGGTGGTCTAGCTCTTCCTAATTTTCTAATATATTATTGGGCAGCAAATATACGCACTACTCTTTACTGGTTCCAGCCAAACAATTCCATCAACTCCCTATCCTGGCTGCATATTGAAAATGCCTCATGTAAATCGTCTTCCCTGGCGGCTCTCTTATGCCTCCCATATACATTGTCCCCAATGAAATATTCAAATAATGTAATTGTTAAAAACAGTCTTAAAATCTGGACCCAATTTTTGCGTCATTTCTGTCTTCATAATACTCCCCTGTTATCCCCAATACATTCTAATCCCTTGTTTCATCCCTCCATTTTAGACAGTGCATACACCTCCTGGAGGGACCTTGGGTTGGTTTCTATTGCTGACCTTTACATTGATGGTGTTTTTGCCTCTTTTGAACAATTGGCTTCTCAGTTTAATATTTCCAAAAAACATTTTTTCAGATATTTACAAATTCGAGATTTTGTTCGGAAAAAAATGGTCAACTTTCCAAATGCACCTCTCCCTTCAGATTTGGACACCATTCTGGGTGTGGATCCTTGTACAAAAGGGTCAATTTGTAAATTAGTGAATATAATTTCTCGTTTGCAATCTTCCTCTGATAACTTACGTTTGGTCTGGTCCCAGGACATTGGCACTGAGATTACCGAGGAGACATGGAAGGCAGTCCTAAGGAGAGTTTACTACTCATCTCTCTGCGCACGTCACAGGCTCATACAGTGTAAGGTGGTTCATAGAGCCCACTGGTCTAAGACCAGGTTAGCACGCATTAACCCCTCTATTGACCCGGAATGTGATAGATGTAACTCTGGTTCAGCCACTTTAATTCACATGTTCTGGTCCTGCCCGGCCCTATCTTCCTTTTGGAGGCAAATCTTTATCTCATTGTCAGCCATTACCACTGCGGATATTCCACTCTGTCCAGTCACAGCTTTATTTGGGGTTCTACTGCCTGGCCATTCTTTGCCCTCTCACTTTTCAGATTTTGTAGCCTTTCTGACTCTTTTAGCTAGGCGTTTAATTCTGTTGAATTGGAAAAGCCCTCACCCTCCGTCTCACGCTCATTGGATAAGGGATGCTCTTTATTTTATGAAACTGGAGAAAATTAGGTATTCTCTTCACCGACCTAGTACCATCTTCATTAAGCTTTGGCAGCCCCTTCGTGAACATATCCAAACTCTTCAGCTTGACCCTGCTCTTTGTATGTGACCCCCTTTTTCTCCCCCCACATCTATCACCAGTCTAAAAGTAGATACTAATCTTGTATTGTCTGACCGTGCTGTATTCACTATATGCATGATTGTACTGTGTGTGTTTTTTTTGTTGTTGTTTTTTTTTATAGGGGAAAATAATCCTCTGGGCATCTTTGTACTGTAATGTTTTGTGTTTTCATCCTCCCCTGCTTCCGTTATGTTTTAATTTATGTTTGTATGTTCTTGTTTTGTAATGTTTAAATTGTATAAATAAATCTTAAAAAAAAAAAAAAAAAAAAAGTTTTTTTTGGTGAACAAAATCAAAATCTTTGATGAATTGTAATTCTCATCACTAGTTCAGGGCTATCGCGGGATGATTGTAGCTCTCGTCAGCATGCAACGTCATCCATCCATTTTGCATTATTCCTGTGAACTGACTACTACGCATCACACGAGAAAAATTGCACGAGAAAAAATGCTGAGATATTGTTTGCTTCACAGGTAAAATTGAGTATTTCTGTCATACATTTGTTATATGCATTTTAAAAATGTGTTAAAAAATATTCTCCCTGCTGTGGAAGGAAAAAAACTCAGTTGTTCATCATTCATTTGATTATTTCCTGTGAACTTCAATTCAAAGACTACACGCCACGAAAAGATAATTTCCGAGAGATCGACTATAACGTAACACTTCTATTATTTGAGTTTTTAAAATGTGTTTATTCTCCCTGTCGATCTTTGTATAAGTTAGCAAACCCGAACATTAAGTTAACGTTACCTTATCTGGAAAAAATCAGGGTCATCCATTGATATTCCTGTGAATTTTGATTCAAAGACGACGCACTCCACGATAAGATCATTTCTGAGATATTATTCACCATTTTCTGTAATGTCACTTCAAGTATAGGCTACTTTTACATTTATTATAGCCTCCTTTTTCTTTTGTATCTTTTTATTTATTTTATTCTGTTTTGCTCACCCTTTCAGTTTGCTTTTTTCATGAAATATAAATTTATAAAATAAGAGAGATGAATAAATATTGAAAACGTTTTTTGGTGAACGAAATACAAAATCTTTGATGAATCATAATTCTCATCACTATTTCAGGGCTATCGTGGAATGAGCGGGATGTCTGAGTGTAGCTTGTCAGCATGCACCGTCAACCTGCACCATCATCTGCTAGGGACATACTTTAAAGAACCACAAGATGCCATGCTTGAAGTTGATGTAAGTTCCGTTTTGCAAACACTTATTCAGTTATTGGCATAAAGTTTTCTTTTAAAGTACATTCAGTAAAGTTCTTGTTGACTATAAGTCAAAGGCAGTTTACTTTGCACCCCATTTCATCTTTACAAAATTTTCTGTTAAAACTTACTTTACAGCCATCTGCCACAGCCGCCGACATCCAAAGGATAACCAAAGGATTGCCGAGTACACCTCGCCTGATTGTTCAAGGTAATGCCTAACTAAAGGCCATATAAAATCAGTTTAATTTTTGCACAAATTTCATTTGTTCTGTTTTAAAGGGATAGTTCAAATTAAAATGAAAATTCTGTCATCCTTTACTCCTTCTCAGTTGTTTCAAACCTGTATGCATTTCTGTCTTCAGTAACCAAACCGTTAACTGGAGCCATTGACTTCCATAGTATTTTTTTTCCTACTATGGAAGTCAATGGCTTCAGTTAACTTTTTGGTTACTGACATTCTTCTAAAATTCTTCCTTTGTGTTCAGCTGAAGAAATAAATTCATGCAGGTTTAAAACAACTTGAGGGTGAGAAAAGGATGAGAATTTTCATTTTAAAGTGAAATATCCCTTTAATTTTCATGGATTAAATTTTAATCATAACTTCAGCCTTTGCCAAATCGTGTGAGGTTTTATTGTGCAACCCTAAATTTTATACCTGTATTCCACGATTCCCTCTGCATTTTCTGCATCACTGAAACTATAGGGCCCTACCAACGTCATTTAGTATACTACTGGTCAAACCTAGATGTGTCCAGTACCTTAAAGGAACACTACACCGTTTTTAGAAATAGGGCTTATTCAACTTTTTTTCTACATTTAGATATGTGGGCAAATGCATTTTTTTCTCAGTGCATGCATTGTTTTAGTTTGGCAGGGTCGCCTCTAGCTTAGCTTAGCATAAAGAATGGAATCCTATGTTGCCAGCTAGCATGTCCCGAGTAAAAGTGATCCAAAAAAAACAAACACCTAATTACTTCTTGTGGCCTGGGTATTCACAACGAGGCCACAAGAAAAAAAGGTGTTTTAAAGGGATAGGTCACCCAAAAAGTGCATCCAACATGTAGGTGTGTTTGTTTCTTCATTAGAACACAACTGAAGATTTTTAACTTCAACCATTGTAGTCTGTCAGTCATTGTGCATGTGGATGTGTAACACATCTATGAGATTTAAAAAACATGCTTGGACAACATGCACAAAAACCCTGCTGATCCTGACGACACATTGATGTCTTAAGACACGAACCGATCGGTTTCTGTGAGAAACACAACAGGATTTATGTTATTTTTTAACCTTATATCGAGACGAATCTCATCTAGTGTTCCATTCTGTCATTACTTTCGTCTGGTGAGGTCAAACTGGTGTGATCATAGATATATATATGATGTAGATGCCTCATTCGACCAAACTGTGCAGGCACTAATGAGGAATCTATATATACATTTCTATGATTGCACCAGTTTGACCTTACCAGACGGAAGTAATAGCGGATGGAAACACTAGATGAGATTCGTCTGGATATGAGGTAAAAATAAAGAAATCCTGTTGTGTTTCTCACAGAAACCGATCGGTTCGTGTCTTAAGACATCAATGTGTCGTCATGAGCAGCAGGGTTTGTGTGCATGTTGTCTAAGCATTTTTTTTTACTCTCATAGAATTGTTACACATCCACATGCATTATGACTGGCAGACTGCAATGGTTGAAATTAAAACATCTTAATATGTGTTCTACTGAAGAAACAAACACACCTACATCTTGGATGCACTGGGGGTAAGCAGATAAACAACACATTTTCATTTTTGGGTGAACTATCCCTTTAAATGCAAAGAATGGTCACACCAAATACTGATTTTATTTATTTATTATACATTATCAAATAATGTTTATGACACAATATTTTAAAACATCCTCACCGTACAACTTGTTTTTTTTTTGTTTTTTTTTACTAATGCCTAAACATTTTCAGTAGCTTTACAGGTAGATTTTTCCAAGCCACCGTTTTTATGGATGTAGTCCATATTTTGACGGTCCAAAATACATATTTAGGCTGCATCAAAATAATCCACGCGACAAAAAGTCTTCTGAATTGAAACTATTACAATAAAGCAATACTTGTGTAGTTTTTAACTGCAAATGCTCACATCTGCTCTCGCTCTGTGATGTGCGCTTAGTCACCTGTCATGTAATCAAGTTCCTGTTTACAAGAGAAGCGCTGTACAAAAGCGGAATTGTCTTTGGTGTCTATTTTGTTCAAAATGGTCCCTACGTTTTCTCAGACTTTGAAAACTTTTTTTCTTGTTGTTTTAGATGCTTCCTGGGCATCAACCCTGATACAGGATCTAAATCCAAAAAGAAACAGGGAGGCATCAATCAGCAAGTTTGTTCTCTGCTGCGAAAACGTGTTGATTTTGAATGGGTGGCAACATAAGCAGATTTTGTGTTGTGTATGTACTCGCATAAAACGTGAATATGTTGGACTGCCCTTCTGGTTGAGACCTTGACTTCTACCTGGCTATTGTTTTGGATTTTCCCTCTGGCTGTGTTTATTGGACTGATATCTCATTGCTGACTCCTGCCCGCTGTCACACTTAAAGGGTTAGTTCACCCAAAAATGAAAATTCTGTCAGTAATTACCCACCCTCATGGGGTTGGACACCCGCAAGACCTTCGTTCAGGAACACAAATGAAGATTTTTGTTGAAATCCGATGGCTCAGAAAGGCCTTCATTGACACCAATGTCATTTCCTCTCTCAAGACTCATAAAGGCACTAAAGGCGTCGTTACATAGCCCATCTCACCAGAATAGTTTTGTGTGCAAAAAAATGAAATAAAGGTTCGAAACTTTGTTCTGAAATCGGCCATCACTATATAAGTCGTTATTTAGTGTTTTTGCGCACTAACTCTATTCTGGCCTCTTCATCAATGATTGTAGAGCCGCTGTAGTGAGATGGGCTTTGTAACGACGTCTTTAGTGCCTTTATGGGTCTTGAGAGAGGAAATGACATTGGTGTCAATGAAGGCCTTTCTGAGCCATCGGATTTCAACACTAATATCTTCATCTGTGTGTGAAGATGAGCGGAGGACTGACGGCTGGCCAACAAGATTAGGGTAAGTAATTAATGACAATGAGATTGTTCATTTTTGGGTGAACTTACCCTTTTTGGATAAAAATAATTAATCAACCATTTTTCCAAGCTTTCTGGCTTGTGGTTATGTAAATTAATAAACATTGTTGTTTCTTGGGTCCTTACCTATTACCTGACACCTGTGCACATTTATATAGTGTCAGTCCAGTTAGACTTTGGCATGAAGTCATAACATTTTAATGCAACATGTTTGTTTGATATTGTTGTACCAATTGTAAAAAATAAATCAACTTTGGAAAGTATTGTTTAATCTTTTTTTTTACTACCAGTCTGTCATATTGCATTACTGTATTTAATTTTAAGTTTACAGTTAATTACTAGCTGCAAAACATAACAGCTGAAAAAAAAAATTACTGTACAATTTACTGCTGACAACTGTATTTATACAGTTATGCACTGTGAAATTACAGTAATGTGATATCCTTAACTGTGAAATCACTGTATACAACTGTCATTTTACTGTAATTTACATTAAAAAATTACTGTAAATGACTGTAAAAGTAATGCAATTAGTAGCCAGTAATTTACTGTAAAATCACAGCAGAATTTTGTACAGTGTTGAATCAAAGCTCACTGTTATATTGTTGAATTATTTTCGTAGGCCTACGATGTTTTATTCATTTGCATTTGTTGACATTGTGAGAAAATAATTCACTCCTTTATTTACCAATCAATACATTGAGTGAATCTGATCCATGTCTCTGGCGTCTTTGTTCCTCTCCTAGTCACTGGGCATCTATTGAATACTAGGGTTGGGCATCGAGAACCGGTTCTAACTTGGAACCGTTTAAAAAATAACGATTCCATTGGAATCGTTTAGAAAATTTATTTTCGGTTCTGATCTTCGGTTCCAAGCGATTGGTTTCTATGGCCACCTGATTTCCGGTGTTTGCGCGCCCGCTTGTTCTTTTAGTCATGGAAGCCCGGTAAGCGGCTCTGAAGTGTGGATTTATTTCACTTTTAAAAGCCTGGGTCGGCACAGTGCAACTAGTGTTGTCAAAAATATCGATACTGAAATATCTGAAAAGATACGATAGCCTGCTCAGCCTACAGTATCGATCCCAGCTGCTCTGCTCTCCTCTCCTCTCTGACCGACAGCGAGTTGACACGCAGCCGCATATTCTCATTCAGCCGGTTAACCTCTGAACACGACGGACGCGCGTTCTGCTGGACTTTTCCTTACGACAGCGTGTTAGTGTTAGTGTGTATGATCGGTCTGAATTTCGCGCGGGATTGCACATAATTCTACGCAGATTTCAAGCTCACATCTGAAGCGCACACACACACATAGCCTACCGTAATAAAGCCGCCCCTGACATACAAGTGCAAATATTTGCTTCTTTTTACAGCTTATTATTGGTCAAATACACTCAAACAAATTCTCAGTGCACATTTTGAACAGTATGTAAACACAGTCTTAAACAATTCAGGAAGAAATGAAGAATGAGTAGCAGGAGCAGTGTTCAGGATCAATGAGTGCGGCTGTTCTTAAAGGGAGAGCAGTCATTTGTTATTCAAAGTCAAACTACAAAAATAAAAACGATCACACTGCTCTTGACTGATCAACGTGTGTAACTTTAATGGTTTTATGTGAAACTATTTAATTTTTTGCAAAAACATTATCCAATGTTATTTTAAATTTATTTAGCCACTTTGCGTTTTTTTATTCAGTTTCTTACCTGAATGTTAGACCTACCTGAAAAAATAAAGCAGTCTATTTCATTTATATCTTTTATTCTATTGTATTTATTTGTGCTATTGTTTGCAATATCTTTGTTTATTCAATTTACCATTCAAAATCAAGCTTCCTTGTGCTGTGTGTAAACTATTGCAACACAATTACCCCGTTGTAAAAAATACATTGAGTTAACAAATATTTGAGATAATTTTAATAGTAATTGATCAATGTTTATATATGAGAAAAAGCTTAAAAGCTTTATCATATAAAGGGATCTCTTCAGAAGAAATGTTTGATTGCCTAGACTTTCAAAAGACAGACAAAAAAAAAATTATATAAAAAATATCTAATTGACAGTATATGCAGCGTTTTCCCCCCGTTGTATTGAAAATAGCATTGAATATCGATGTGACATGTTTTGACTCCACCCCTCAAAGAATCAGAATCAAGAATCGAAAAGAACCGGAATCGAAAGTAAGAATCGGAATCGGAATCAGAATCGTTCAAATCAAAACGATGCCCAACCCTATTGAATACATAATTCTCTAAGGTGATTTGGAACCGTAATAGTAATCAGTGCATTCTGCAGTCTTCATTACAGTTAGTCACTTTGACTGATCTCTTTCTGTGATGTAACACAATATTTATCAGTGTGTGTTGAAAGTACCTGCATCCTGGAGAGAAATCTCCACCTGTGGATCCTTGTGGATCAGCCATGATGAAGCTGCAGGAGAATCTGACCAACAGACACACAAAAGAAACCTTGACGTTTTATGAAAGATTTCATATCAAACAAACAATCACTCAAAATGTCCTCCAGAGATTCATATTAATATGAGGAAGTCACACACATAAACTCTCACCTCGATCAAACTTTTACAAGATACAGCTTCTCCAATCCTCCAGCTTTAACATCAGAAAGATACACGGACATTCCTGATTAAACTCTGATAAACGTTTCTATTAAACTCTTTAAAGCTCTGTTTTCCCCGTATCGAATTCGTGTTTTACCTGCTTAAAATGGCGGAAGTCGACAGGTGAGCTCCAGCTTACTTTCACTTTGCATTTGTGACGAGAGTAAACAGACGCGCGCGTTCACGAGAGCACCACGGCGCATGCGCGAGAGCAGAGGTTGTTGCGTGAACGTGGAGATTAATGAATAAAGTGGTAAATTAGTTTTGCGTGAGCACTCGCGTTGCTTTGTTTGTTTTAATCTTTTCTTTCGTTCATATAGTTTTGTGCTTGTTTTATTTATTCCTCAATTTTTTCATGACTATTCTCGAATTCATAGCTCTTTTCCAGTTAGGTTTTATCTGTGTAATTTCTAATGTTTTATTGCCTATAATTTAATCGTTTATGCGTGAATTATGATAACCTCCGTCTGATGTGTTTTATTGCTCTTATTAGGGCATGAAAAACAAGCCCTAAGCTGCAGGAGAACCTGATGAGTTTGATCTCCTCCACTGACTCTGAATGAACAAACATCACACACTAAATTAAATGATTACGTTAAACATCCTTCATAATTTATCTGAACACATCTGGAGTGTGTGAAGAAAGGATCCCGTGATGTGTGAACTTAAGCTCAGACATAGGTCCTATTCACACACACACACACACACACACACACTTGAACATGTTCGGTCGAACCAGGGCCGTGCACGAGCCACTGCCCCTCTTGCCCCCCTTCTCTCCCTCAACCCTAGAGGATTCCCATAAAAGTATTTTTTTTCCGCCAAAATCCACTCTGTGTTTTCCCACTCGCTCCGGAGCATCGCTCACAGTCTGTGGCAGTGGCTGCTCTTTGTGTCTCTCTATTCCAAAATGCCGTCGCATTAACAGGTAGATGACAAACTACACATTTTTGTTTAAACTGACAAACATTAATAAGACCTTTGACTCAAATTATATTCAATAAATGTAGCGAATCGGAAAACTTTTTGGAAGTATATACAACAATATAAATTTAATTAGCACTTAAGAGAAACAACTGTATTATGGTTGTAATCAGGTTTATTTGTCATTCCACATAAGATAACTCAATCCCCTTACTGCGCCACTGATTCAAAATGTCGGCACAGGAAAACAAACCCGACCAACGCCAACAGGACAAAACCCAACAAACGCGTGAAATGGCCAATACAACACATCTGCTGTTAAACCTCTGAAGAATCACAGACATCACCAAACACTAAAGAAATATTTAAGTGAAAGAAACCCTTCATTAAAGATTTCATATCAAACAAACAATCACTCAAAATGTTCTCCAGAGATTCATATTAATATGAGGAAGTCACACACCTGAACACTCACCTCGATCAAACTTTTACAAGATACAGCTTCTCCAATCCTCCAGCTTTAACATCAGAAAGATACACGGACATTCCTGATTAAACTCTGATAAACGTTTCTATTAAACTCTTTAAAGCTCTGTTTCCCCCGTATCGTATTCGTGTTTTACCTGCTTAAAATGGCGGCAGTCGACAGGTGAGCTCCAGCTTACTTTCACTTTGCATTTGTGGCGAGAGTAAACAGACACGCGCGTTCACGAGAGCACCACGGCGCATGCGCGAGAGCAGAGGTTGTCGCGTGGACGCGGAGATTAATGAATAAAGTGGTAAATTAGTTTTGCGTGAGCACTCGCGTTTATTCTTTGTTTATTTTAATCTTTTCTTTCGTTCATATAGTTTTGTGCTTGTTTTATTTATTCCTCAATTTGACCATTCTCTCTGTCTTTTGTACTTTCTCTCTTTTTTTATTTGACTATTCTTGAATTCATTCTGCTCTTTTTCAGTTAGTTTTTATCTGTGTCATTTATGTTTTATTGCCTATGATTTTATCCTTTATGCATGAATTATGATAACCTCTGTCAGATGTGTTATATTGCTCTTAGGGCATGAAAAACAAGATTTGAAAAGTCAATATTTTACACGTTTCAGAGATTTTCAGATGTCCACTAGAGTTTATGATTTAAACTGAAGAGATACTGGTGTGTATTTAAATAAAATAAAAAACAAGCAATACAATTTGACAAAATACATCCAGAAATATAGATTGATAGAGTTAGTTGTTCTTGACAGAAGTTGAAGTTTGCGTGTCTGTGATCTCAGAACATGAGGACGTCTCTTCATCCGGTCAGCTGTGGAAACCCAACTCAGATGCTCCTCCAGTGGGCCAGAGTTTGTCCATTTACCCTCATCAGCTGATCAATCTGATTATGCTCAACATGGACACATTTCTCCCACAGCTCTCCTCTGAGAAGATCTGGCCATCAGCTGTTTTCAGTCTCGTCTGAAATGAGCAGTGTTGGGGAAACGCTTTACAAGCAACATGCATTACATAATCAGATTACTGTTTGATGTTCATGCAAATCACATTCTAATAACACAAATACATTTATTTACAGTCAAAGTTACTGCAGATGAAGCCTCTTCAGAAACAACAGTCACAGTCAGATTATGATCTGTAGCTGAAATATAGCTCTAGTGGACAGATGATTCAGTGATATGACTCATTAGATATCGCTGATGCTACAACATGTTTTTACCTGCAAGAGTCTCCTAGGATAGAAGGAATGGACGGATATTCTGGAGAAACTTGGCATTTCTGACCGGCCATTGGAGGGAAACATGGATATGATATGGATATGGATATAAGAGTCTTTCCTCTCGGTGTGAATGTGTTGATGATGCTCGAGGGTCCACTGTAGAGGCTGATGTGCAACTATGCCATCAAAACCCATGCAATGCAAGAACATGCTTTATGAACAGCCGTCCACTGGAGTGAGCTCAACGCATTAAAGGCTCATTGTGTTTTCCTCTCTCTTCTCTTCAGTTTGGGCTTTTGTTTTTCTTCATTATTTCTGCTTTGCTCTCTTTGGCTCATTCATTTGTTCAGTTTTGTCTTTCATTTCTCTTTCTGCAGAGCTCCTGATCATAAATCATAAAGAGGACTTTGTTTGATCACATCTGTGTGATATGAAATCAGTTTGTCATCCTCCGATCATGTTTATAATCACATTTAGTCATTTATCAGATGATTTTTTCAAATGTGGATCAATGCGATGTGACATAAACCTGAAAGAATCAGAGAAATGAAAACCATACTGTAAAAACACTGTCAACTCTTGAACAGTTTTCATTTATTTCTCCTGCACTGATCACTTTATTGCACTTTTAATTGAATTACTGAAATGGTCAAAACTCACGGAGAGGAAAGGACAGAAATGATGGCGACACATTAAATAATGAATAAATCCTGATGTTTTAAAGCCATCTCTTCTGTTCTCTCACATCACACTCTTTTAGTCTCGTTTAGCTCTGTTTTATTGTGTTTCTGTGCTATTATGAGTCTCTATTCACTGGAGGAGGAGATCACAGATGATTGTTTTCTCGAATATTTTGCAATGAAACAATCTGTAGTGCAGTAATAACATGTGTGTCTTTATTTCTATCTGCTCAGTTTCTTCTGTTTGTGCCATTCTGTGTTCCAACAGCATCACATCAGCACACAGTGACCTCTAGTGGTGATCTCAGGGAACAACATCATCTGATATCATTACATCCCCCTTTCTTTAAAGGAAATATTCAACAGTAAGCATAATGTTATCCTGTGATGTGTCTAAGTTTGCATTCAGTGTAACATCTTAACTCAAGTGTTAAACTCAAACACAGGCACTTTCTCACCGCTCTAACTTTAAGCGATGTCTCACACATTGAGTCTCTCAGCTTTTCTGATGTGTCTTGTAGATCTTCTCAGTGTAACTGTGTGACTGTTTGATGTTTGACTGTGTGTGTGCAGATCACACTCATCCTTTGCACACGATGCAGATAATGCCGTCGACTCAGACTCAGGATTGCTTTGAATTGAGACTTGTGACTCTTTCTCAGTCTCTGTTTCTTCTGAGAATCTGTCCATCGCCGGTTTTCCCCTGATCAGACCTCGGAGCTCCTCTTGCGTGACGACGGCTTTCTTGCTCCAGTTCTCATCATTTCTGATTCTCCTACGTCATTCATCATCAGTGGTCGCACATGTTTCGCAGCTCTGTCACGGCAGAACTTCTGCTTTTCTTTCAGTCGCTTGAACCTCTGCTTCATTTCCACACGTCCGTTCTGTTTTGAGCAAGATGGCGGTGTAGTGCGAAGTGTCCGATTCCTCCGCGTCTCAGCCGGAGCCGCACCGCACTCTAATGGAGAGCTTCTGGGATTGAGCAGAGCAAGGTATGGATCAGACTTGCTGTCTGCAGCTTTCTTCAGGAGTCGCTTGAGAATATGAACGGCCTTCTCAGCCTTGCCGTCTGACGGAGCGTATTCTGGACTCCAGCTCACATGCTTGAAGTCATATTGCACTGAAAGATCTGGCCACTCTTTGCTGCTGAAACACGGGCCATTGTCACCGATGAGCGTTTGTGCTATTCCATGTCTTGTGTTATCACACACTTTGTGGACATGTTAGGAAGTAAGGCTAATGTTGCGGATATCGCGGGATTCACACTCGTGCGCTCTGTTGCTGATAAACTGGATGTAATTTAAGTTCTGTTGCTTTTATATAAAATAAATATTATGAACAAGACACCCAAAGTTTTTGTTATTTATTTCCTTTCGAAAGGCCTGTTTATCAAGCATTTTTTCTTTAATTACACACATGTTTTTATATTTTTTATCAATATGACAACAATCACATAACCCACTGAGCGATCGCACTGTCCGAGAGTTTGGGAATATTCACACATAATTTATTCACATAAAAACATGATATCAGAGTTTTAAAATCAAATATTTAAAAAAATAACTATACACCACGGTTCATAATATATATTTTATTTTATATAAAAGCAACAGAACTTAAATTACATCCAGTTTATCAGCAACAGAGCGCACGAGTGTGAATCCCGCGATATCCGCAACTGATCTCACAGGTGTCTGATCCACTACGAGAAGAGAAAACTGTAATCTCACACACACACACACACACACACACACACACACACACACACACACACACACACACACACACACACACACACACCTGATCTCGCAGGTGTTTGATCCACTACGAGAAGAGAAAACTGTAATCTCACACACACACACACACACACACACACACACACACACACACACACACACACACACACACACACACACACACACACACACACACACACACACACACCTGATCTCGCAGGTGTCTGATCCACTACGAGAAGAGAGAACTGTAATCTCACACACACACACACACACACACACACACACACACACACACACACACACACACACCTGATCTCGCAGGTGTTTGATCCACTACGAGAAGAGAGAACTGTAATCTCACACACACACACACACACACACACACCTGATCTCGCAGGTCTCTGATCCACTACGAGAAGAGAGAACTGTAATCTCACACACACACACACACACACACACACACACACACACACACACACACACACACACACACACACACCTGATCTCGCAGGTGTCTGATCCACTACGAGAAGAGAGAACTGTCCGGCTTGCCTGCTCTTTTTTCACTCCTCCCCTCACTGCAGCCGCCTAGTCTGGCCTTTTTTTCAGGCGAGGCGAGGCGCATCTCAAACAAGCCTTTTATATAACGTAAACGAATGAGTTATAAAAAAATTCACCCCCCTCACAGTTGTCATGAAGATCAAAATTAGCCTTAAAAAGCCAAAACCACAATTTGTACCAGGCTGTAAACATGTTTTTTTCTGCTTTAAAGTTGAGAATTTTAACATGGGGCTCAATGAGATTCTGCTCCCTACTGGAGCCTGTCCCTAGAGGCCAGTTGAGGAATTGCAGTTTACATTACTTCCGTATTGGCTTCAAGAGAGATCGCGGGAGGTTGCCGCTTGGTTGAGACGGAGACGAGCGATCTTTGATTATGTGCCCAGATATGCTAAAGCCCATATTTAAACGAACTAACGCAAACCCAGATAGAATTTCAATCAGAATAGGACACCTGATAGTCTGAAAAAAAAAAATAATAATGTGGAAAAAAAATAATACCTCTGAGACCACATTTAACACTTTTAATGGCCTTAAATTTGACAATTTTGATTTATCACTTTTTAATACTTTTTAAAACCCCGCGGACACCCTGGTAAATGAATCTTTCATTAGTGTGTCTCCCTCTGCTGGTCTCACACACATACATTCAGGCTCTATATTCTCTCTGTAACAAAACACACACCTTTTGAGTGTATACTGTGTGTTTATAGAAATAAAATGGTTAATCTGTGATTTGCTGCTGTGAAATAAAAGGTGTTTCACTGCCGCCTCATCAGGTCTGTCAGAGGATCGTTGAAATCTAAATGAAGTCTTCATTTATAACAGTGAAGTCACTGTATCTTCAGTCTCTGTTGATTCTGTTGACTGTGAGTCTCTGTAGTGGATCCTTCAAGTTCAAGTTCAATTTTATTTATATAGCACATTTCCCACAGCCCCCAGGCTGACCAAAGTGCTTTACAGAAGGTCAAGAATAGCATACATACATAAAAATAAAACCAGAAGAGAGTAAAAATAAAAAGCACAACTTTTAAAAGTCAAACACATCAGCGTAATCAGTACGCTAAAGTAAATAGAAAAGTTTTTAACAGTGACTTAAAAATAGACAGGTTAGGGGCCAGCCTGATCTCTAAAGGCAGGGTATTCCAGAGTCGTGGCCCTGCTACCGCAAATGCACGCTCACCTCTACGCTTCAGTCTAGCGTGTGGAACGACCAGCAAAACATGATCATAAGAACGGAGTCTTCTGGAAGGAGTATAGGAGTGAAGGAGTTCTGATAGATAGACAGGCGCTTATGAAGGGTGTTATGAAGGGATTTATTGACGAAGAGGAGAATTTTAAAATCTATTCTCTGACAAATCGGCTGCCAATGAAGTGATCTAAGAATAGGAGTGACATGTTCATATTTACGACGCTTTAAAAGAAATCTGGCAGCAGCATTTTGGACAAGCTGAAGTCGTGCAATTTGAGATTTAGATATACCGCAATATAAAGAATTGCAGTAATCTAGACGCGATGTAACAAACGCATGAACAGCCATTTCTAGAGGTTTCGGGGAGAGAAAGTTTTTAATTTTAGACAGAAGACGAAGCTGATAAAAACTAGAACCAATGACAGAGGAGATATGCCTGTCAAATTTTAAATGCTGGTCAAAAATAATACCTAGGTTCTGGACCCTTGTTGATCTAAAAGCGGATAAACTTTCTAGCTCAGGGCTTATATGCTGAGTGTTGTCATTGGGACTGAATACAATGACCTCAGTTTTGTCCTCGTTTAAGAAGAGGAAGTTTTGGGCTAGCCATAATTTAACCTCCTCTAAACAATGGAGAAGAGAGGTGATCGCAGTTGAATTATTTTTCTTGACAGGAAGATAGATTTGAGTGTCATCTGCGTAGAAATGAAAGGACACTCCATGCTTTCTTAGAATATAGCCCAGAGGCAGCATGTACAGAGAAATGAGAGGGTGCTAATATAGAGCCTTGAGGGAGGCCACAGGTCAGAGGGGTGGGGGAGGAGGAAAAATTGCCCAGTTTCACTGAAAACTTTCTGTCAGATAGGTAAGAATGAAACCATTTCAGTGCATTTGCTTTTAGGCCTACCCAGGACTCTAGTCTAGATAATAGTAAGGAGTGGTCTATGGTATCAAAAGCAGCCGACAGATGTAAGAGAACAAGAACCACAGAGTCCCCAGAATCAGTGGAGATGTAGATGTCATTAACAACTCTCAGAAGGGCAGACTTAGTGCTGTGAGCAGATTTAAAACCAGACTGAAAAACCTCATAAAAAGAATTACTAGACATAAAGTGTTGAAGTTGATTCAGCACAATTTTCTCTAAAACTTCTGAAATAAAAGGCAGAACAGAAATGGGACGAACATTTTTTAGGACAGTGGGGTCCAGAGAAGACTTCTTGAGCAGAGGAGTGACTGTAGCGACTTTAAGGTCAGCAGGAACAGAACCCGTTAGGAGACACTTATTAACAAGAGATAGCAGACCAGACCCAATCGAATCAATAATCAATTTTAAAAATTTGGGGTGAATAATATCGCCAGGACAAAAGGAAGGTTTAATTTTGTCAATAACTTCCTTTAACTCCTGGAGATTGATGGGTTAAAAAGTGTCCAGAAATACATAGGCGGGTGACATGATTGGAGAATTAGCTAATGTTAAGGTGGGACGGACGTCAAGTCTTAAGTTTGTAATTTTGTCACTGAAGTATCTCAAGAAGTTTTCATAGAGAGCATCAGAAGCCACCGGTGCAGTGTTCACGGAAGGATTGGTAACAGATTGAATAATAGAAAACAGAACCTTAGGTTTAGAGTGATTAGTTTCAATTAATTTGGAGAAGTATGCAGCTTTAGCAGACTTGGCTGCAGCCTGGTATGAAATAAGCGAGTCTCTGAACATTTGAAGAGAGATATGCAGCCTGTCTTGTTTCCATTTACGTTCTGCCTTCCTGCAGTTTTGTCTCAAAAGGCGGGTAGCAGAGTTTTGCAACAGTATGGTTTTGGATTTCAGTTTGTGAGGCTTAAGTGGTGCAGTTGCATTTGCTACCTTAAGCCAGACAGAGTTCAGAAGGCTCAGATGTTGATCAGCATCCAAGTCAAGAAATGGTTGATCCAAATTTAATTGTGAGGAACAATACTCTTCAAAGCACAAGCTGAAATTTGTGCTAAACTAGGAGAATAGAAACGAGAAAGATTAACAGTTTTACTAGAAGAAAGTGACAGCTCTGGAAGGGATAGTGTGAATAATATAGGCTTATGATCAGAAATCATAAAATCTGAGAGCACAACATCTGTCACATCAAACCCATATGATAGTACAAGGTCCAACGTATGACCCAAAATATGTGTAGAGTCACTGATCCACTGTGAGAGATTAAAATCATTAATAATGTTAAGAAACTTGTGTGATAAGGGGTTAGAAGGACAGCAGACATAAACATTAAAGTCGCCCACCAATAGGAAGCGGTCATAATTTATGGCAATATTGCCAATCAGTTCAGTGAAATGCTGTATAAAGTCCTTAGTGGTGTGCGGAGGACGATAAATCACCACTAAACATACAGGACCGTTACAGTCCAAGTGAAGAAACTGAGCTTCGAAGCTGGAGAAGGCCGTTCCAGGGACCAATCGACAGCGTGCAGAGAGCGAGTTCCGTAAAATAGTTACTATGCCACCCCCGCGGCCATTCGGACGAGGAGAGTTAAAAAATGTACAGTCAGTCGGGATCAGTTCAGAAAACGATCCTTATTCACCATCAGATCATCAGCAGAACATCAGACTCTCCTCTGATCGTCAATCCTGAAATAAAACACACACACAGTCACATATGCAGTGTGAGACATTACGTCTGTCATATCTTTTCATAAGAAAACTGAGCACTAACTAGATAAGCTTTATTAATTCATTCTCAAACATGATAATATAGCTTCTATCTGATGCTCAAAGTCACTTTACAACATCAAAAGGTCATGAAAGGTCACTTTCACACAACGGACAGCTGATACAGAACCAGCAGAAATGATCATTACACTCCACTACACACTTCCTTTTATTTCTAGAGAGTAAAACAGACATTTGAACTTTAAATGAAAATATGATGATGGAAACTGTTGTTACCCCAGTGTCTCCAGTTTATAATGAGGATCATCCCTCAGATCAGAGAGCAGCTTCACTCCTGAATCTCCTAGATTATTCACAGACAGATCCAGATCTCCCAGGTGTGAGGGGTTTGATCTCAGAGCTGAAGCCAGAGCAGCACAACCTTCATCTGTGACACCACAGCTCATCAACCTGTAGAGAACAATGACACACATTAAGTCTATCTCCAAAGCTAAACATGAGCACTTACACTAAATAAATAAATAACACAATGCTGTCAATATGAAATATATATAAATACTCATTAGTTCACGTTGTTAAAATACATCAGTTAGGATTAGAGGAGAGAATATACAGTTTGTACAGTATAACAACATTATTTCTGTGGAAAGACCCATAAAACATGGAAACCCAATGTGTGTGAGAAAGTGTGTGTGTGTGTGTGTGTGTATCTGTGTGTGTGTGTGTGTGTGTGTGAGTGAGTGAGTGAGTGAGTGAGTGAGTGAGTGAGTGAGAGAGAGAGAGAGAGAGAGAGAGACAGTGTGTGTGTGTGTGATGCTGTGTGCGTGTGAGTGTGCATGTCTGTCTGTGTCCGCGCATGTCTGTGCGTGTGTGCGTGTGAGTTTGTGAGCGAGTGTGTATGTCTGTCGGTGTATGTTGTATGTGTGTGTGACTGTGACTGTGTGACTGTGTGTCCGCGCATGTCTGTGTGCATGTGTGTGTGTGTGTGTGCGAGCTTGTGAGCGAGCGTGTGTGTGAGTTTGTGTGCATGTTTGTGTGTGTGTGTGTGTGTGCATATATACGTGTGTGTGTGTGTACGCCTGTGAGTTTGTGAGTGTGTGCATGTGTGTGTGTGTTTGTTCGTGAGTGAGTGTGTTTGAGAGTGGGTATGTGTGTGTATGTGTGTGCGTATGTGACTGTGTGTGTGTGTGAGTGTGTGTGTTTGTGTGACTGTTCGTGAGTGAGTGTGTATGTGACTGAGTGTGTATGTGACTGAGTGTGTGTGTGTGAGAGTTTGTTGTGTGTGTGTGTGTGAATGAGTATGACTGTGTGTGTATGTGAGTGTGTGTGTGACTGTGTGTGTGTGTGTGTGTGTATGTATGTGTGTGTATGTGACTGAGTTTGTGAGTGTGTGTGTTCGTGAGTGAGTGTGTATGTGACTGTGTGTGTGTGATGGTCCATGTGTGTGTGTTATGTGTATGTTGTATGTGTGTGTGTGTGTATGTGACTGTGTGTGTGAGTTTGTGACTGTGTGACTGTGTGTGTGTGTGTGTGTTTGTGTCACTGTGTGTGTGTTCATGAGTGAGTGTCTTTGTGAGTGTGTGTGTGTATGTATGTGACTGTGTGTGCGAGTGCGCATGTCTGTCTGTGTGTTTATGTGACTGTGTGTGTGTGTGTGTGTGTGTGTGTGTGTGTGTGTGCATATATGTGTGAGTGAGTGTGTGAGTTTGTGAGTGTGTGCATGTGTGCGTGTGTTTGTTCGTGAGTGAGTGAGTGAGTGAGTGAGTGTGTATGTATGTGACTGTGTGTGAGTGTGTGTTTGTGTGTTTGTGAGTGTGTGTGAGTTTGTGAGTGCGTTTGTGTGTGTGTGCATATGTGTGTGTGTGTGTGTGTACGCCTGTGAGTTTGAGAGTGTGTGCATGTGTGCGTGTGTTTGTTCGTGAGTTAGTGTGTTTGAGAGTGGGTATGTGTGTGTGTATGTGTGTGTGTGTGTGTGTGTGTGTATGTGACTGTGTGTTAGTGTGTGTATGTTTTATAAGTGTGACTGTTTTAGTGTGAGTGTGTGTGTGTGTGTGTGTGTTTGTGAGTGACGGTGTGTGCGTGTCTGTGTATGAGACTTTGTGTTATATGTGTGTTGTGTGTGTTGGTGTGTATATGACTGTGAGTTTGTGAGTGTGTGACTGTGTGTGTGTAACTGTATGTGTGTTTGTGTGTGTGTGTGTGTGTGTGTGTGTGTGTGTGTGTGTGTGTGTGTGTGTGTGTGTGTGTGTGAGTTTGTGTGTTTGTGTGACTTTGTTCGTGAGTGAGTGTGTATGTGAGTGAGTGTGTATGTGACTGCTACCCCTTTTCCACCAGAGTGAACCGGGTGCTAGTTCGGAGCCAGTGCTAGTGTCAGTTCTAAGTTGGTTCGACTTGAGAGCCTTCTAAGAACCGTTTTCTTTTCCACATGCTAAGAGTCACAACAGAGCCAGGTCTTACGTCATACCAGAGTCCTGCACGGGTCCATCCCAGACCTGTTAATATTTGCCCGTTACCCGATCCGTGCCCGCAATAAATCACACACGCTAAAATCATTCCAATTAAAATGCTTTATTTATTTTTTTATATTGCACTTCTCTCATCATCAACAGCATCATGAATGGGCTAAAGAAACAGGCTAAAGTGCCTTTATAGAGTCGTTGTCAACAATTTTATATACTTCACTCACCAACTTTACTTTTACTTCATCCATTGCTTATCCTGCAACGCTCGCTCCATCTGGGCTACGAGTGGCATCAACAAAAGTCACAGTGGTGGTGACGTGATGGATCATATGGCATATCGTTGTTGCGTGTATGTGTAATGGTAAATTGGACATAGAAATTGTAATACAGTATGTTTGGGGGGGAAGAAGGACGACCGGATCGTTTTGATCGTTTTTCGAGAACCGGCGAACATTTAAAAGACTTAACCAAACAAAGCGAAAGTAACGCGGCCCCTCACGGACATCTGCCACGCACACACATAATAAAACAAACACAACTCAACGTAAAACCCAGGTCTGGTGATCTCTCGTCCTTATATGCCGCCGAGCTCCCTCGTGAGAGGATTTGAGACCGGTGTGGCTCACAGGTGACACTCATTCGCCATCACGCCCCGGTCTCGCTCGCTCCTCCGCCTTGCCACAGCAAAGAAAAATATTGCACATATTTTTCATCCGCGCTTCTACCCGCTCGCACGGAATTAATTATCCGCCCGCACCCCGCCCGTGTATTTTATAATTTATGTCACAATCCACCTGTTTTAGCCACTTTTATGCCCGCGGGTACCCGACCCGTTGCAGGACTCTACTGCTAGCGAGGCAGCGGGAAACACACACACACACACACACACACACAATTTCCAGGCGTGTTCTATCTAATGCATTGACGCTGCGCAGACCAACCCACATATGATATCCAAATACTGCGCGAGCGATTCAAAAGCATAAGGAGTCGTTGGCGCTCGCTCTACTTTGATGTCATACGCAATCAGTCTGCACAGCGCGCGCCGATGCATCTCGAACAAACATGGCTTTATGATCCTACATCAGCATTAAAACGCCGCAAATCCAACGCATTTGTGCAGCTCTCCATGATTTGTATAGACGGAGATTACAATCCAGCAGCTGTTAGCTTGATTAGCTGCTATTGAAAAAATGGCGGTCACAGGTTTGTGTTCATCTTGTTGATCACGGTAACGCCGCCCCCAGCCGGTGACGCAAGCGGTTCTTACTTCTAGCCCAGCAATGTTTTGGTGTTACTTAAGAACCACTTTTCCTGGCTCGGAGCTGCTGCTTTGGCTGTGGAAACACAAAGAACCGATTTGAAACTAGGCTCTGGCTCCGATTTAGCACCAGCACTGCCTTGGTGGAAAAGGGGTATGTGTGTGTGTGTGAGAGAGTTTGTTGTGTGTGTGTGTGTGTGAATGAGTGTGACTGTGTTTGTATGTGTGTGAGTGTGTGTGTGTGTGTGTGTGTGTGTGTGTGTGTGTGTGTGTGTGTGAGTGCTCATGTCTGTCTGTGTGTTTATGTGAGTTTGTGAGTGTTTTTGAGTGTGTGACTGTGTGTGAGTGTGCATGTCTGTCTGTGTGTCCGCGCATGTCTGTGTGCGTGTGTGTGTGTGTGTGCGCGTGCGAGTGTGTGTGTGAGTTTGTGTGCTAGTTTGTGTGTGTGTGTGTGCATATATGTGTGTGTGTGTGTGTACGCCTGTGAGTTTGTGAGTGTGTGCATGTGTGTGTGTGTGTGTGTTTGTTCGTGACTGAGTGTGTTTGAGAGTGGGTATGTGTGTGTATGTGTGTGCATATGTGACTGTGTGTGTGTGTGTGTGTGTGTGTGTGTGTGTGTGTGTGTGTGTGTGTGTGTGTGTGTGAGTGTGTGTGTTTGTGTGACTGTTCGTGAGTGAGTGTGTATGTGACTGAGTGTGTATGTGACTGTGTGTGTGTGAGAGTTTGTTGTGTGTGTGTGTGTGTGTGTGAATGAGTGTGACTGTGTGTGTGTGTGACTGTGTGTGTGTGTGTGTGTGTGTGTGTGTGTGTGTGTGTGTGTGACTGTGTGTGTGTGTGTGTGTGTGTGTGTGTGTGTGTGACTGAGTTTTTGAGTGTGTGTTTGAGTGAGTTTGTGTGTGTGACTGTGTGTGTGTTCGTTCGTGAGTGAGTGTGTTTGTGATGGTGTATGTGTGTGTGTTATGTGTATGTTGTATGTGTGTGTGTGTGTGTGTGTGTGTGTCTGTGTGTGTGCGTGTGTGTGTGTGTGTGTGTGTGTGTGACTGTGTGTGTGTTCATGAGTGAGTGTCTTTGTGAGTGCGTGTGTGTATGTATGTGACTGTGTGTGCGAGTGCGCATGTCTGTCTGTGTGTTTATGTGACTGTGTGAGCGTGTGTATGTGACTGTGTGTGTGTGTGTGTGTGTGAATGAGTGTGACTGTGTTTGTATGTGAACGCGTGTGTGTGTGTGTGTATGTATGTGACTGTGTGTAAGTGCGCATGTCTGTCTGTGTGTTTATGTGACTGTGTGAGTGTGTGTATGTGACTGTGTGTGTGTGTGTGTGTGTGTGTGTGACTGTGCGTGTGTTCATGAGTGAGTGTCTTTGTGAGCGTGTGTGTGTGTGTGCGCGTGTGTATGTATGTGACTGTGTGTATGTGCGCATGTCTGTCTGTGTGTTTATGTGACTGTGTGAGTTTGTGAGTGTGTGACTGTGTGTGTGTTAATGAGTGAGTGTCTTTGTGAGCGTGTGTGTGTGTGTGTGTATGTATGTGACTGTGTGTAAGTGCGCATGTCTGTCTGTGTGTTTATGTGACTGTGTGAGTTTGTGAGTGTGTGACTGTGTGTGTGTTAATGAGTGAGTAAGTGTCTTTGTGTGTGTGTGTGTGTGTGTGTGTGAGTATGTGACTGTGTGCGTGTGAGTGTGCATGTCTGTCTGTGTCCGCGCATGTCTGTGCGTGTGTGCGTGTGAGTTTGTGAGCGAGTGTGTATGTGACTGTGTGTATGTGACTGAGTTTGTGTGTGTATGTGTGTCGGTGTATGTGACTGTGTTATGTGTATGTTGTATGTGACTGTGTGACTGTAACTGTGTGACTGTGACTGTGTGTGTGTGTGTGACTGTGTGTGTGTGTTCATGAGTGTCTTTGTGTGTGTGTGTGTGTGTGTGTGTGTGTGTGTGACGGTGTGTGTGTGTCTGTGTATGAGACTTTGTGTTATGTGTGTGTATGTGACTGTGAGAGTTTGTGAGTGTGTGACTGTGTGTGTGTGACTGTGTGTGTCTGTGTGTTTGTGTGTGTGTGTGTGTGACTGTGTGTTCGTGAGTGTGTTTGTGTCTGTGTGTGTGACTTTGTGTGTCTGTGTATGTGACTGTGGGTTGTGTGTTGTGTGTGTGTGTGTGTTTGTTTTTGTGAAATATGAGGACACGTGTGTGTGTGTGTGTGTGTGTGTGTGTGTGTGTGTGTGTGTGTGTGTGTGTGAATGTGTGTGTGAGTTTGTGAGTGTGTTCCTGAGTGAGTGTGTATGTGACTGTTTTTGTGTGTGTTTGTTCATGAGTGAGTAAGTGTCTTTGTGAGTGTGTGTTTGTGTGCGCGTGTGAGTTTGTGTGCATGTCTGTGTGTGTGTGCTTGTTTTTGTGACATACACTGATCCGCACTCTTGTGTGTATGTGACTGTGTGAGTTTGTGTGTATGTGACTGTGTGAGTTTGTGTGTATGTGACTGTGTGAGTTTGTGTGTATGTGACTGTGTGTGTGTTTGTTCATGAGTGAGTAAGTGTCTTTGTGAGTGTGTGTGTCCGTGCATGTCTGTGTGTGTGCGCGTGAGTTTGTGTGCATGTCTGTGTGTGTGTGCTTGTTTTTGTGACATATGAGGACACAAATGTGTATAATGCCATGGGTATGACACAGGTATTACAGGAGAGGGTGAAATATGAGGACATTACCCATGTCCCCACTTTACAAAAGGCTTATAAATCACACAGGAGGAGTTTTTATGAG